>NW_015152206.1:60030-61974 GCF_000732505.1 Cyprinodon variegatus
CAAAATTCCAGTTTGCGAGCGCAAATTACTGCACCCAAAATTGGATCTTGATAAATCCGGCCCTATGCGTGACGACTCAGAACGGAGGGACCCAGAATTCATTCCAAAAAAAAAAGAAAATTAAAACAATCCACTGGATTCTGTTTCCAAGTAGATTGCTTTAATTTGCTTTTTTTTTTTTGAATAACTATGACCTGGATGACTGAGAATCCAGCAGACCCAGTATTCAGGCAAGACAGACAGTGCGAGAACTTCATAAGCATTCATTTAAAACCGGACAGTTTGTGTATCTGCAGCAGCAGTGACAAATCAATCAATACAGTCCATCTTATTTTATCTAAGCAGCGGCTAAGATGTCTGAGGCAGGTAACTCTGGATTACAAGTTCAGGAGGTAGGATCTGTGGGCTGCCAAGATGCGGCGGGTTCCCAGATTGTCCCAGATGCTGCAGCCTCGTAGAACAAGCAGGAGTTTGAAGCCAGGTCAGGCAAAAAGATCAAAGCAGGAACAGGTAGGCTCCGTGGTTGAGAGGCAGAACAGGTCAGAATCAGAATATCAGAAACACTAAGGTACACAGGGAACACTTTCACCACTTGCAGGAGAGAACAAGAATAATTTTGCTCTGATGACTGTATGTTATTTCAATAAAAAGAGGCTGGAGCAGGTGGATCAGATGAGCAGTAATGAGAAACCGGGCAGAGTTAGACAGGTGAATGGAATGAGTAATTAAGCCAGCCAACAGTGCCAAGATCATGAAAATATGGGTCAAGGAATGTTTTATTACTCCCTTCAATCCCAATTTGTCTCGGTTTAAGCCATCTTCTGAAAATGTAAGGAGCGTTGCAGCACTGTCCGACTACAGGCCTATATCTATTCTACTCAGTTCAAAAAAAAATGTTTTTTATCCAAAAAGAAATAAATAGTAGAGATAATCAAACTTGAAGACACTTTCAAAAGCACAGTTCAAGAAATGATAAAAAATTTGCCGCTTGGTTAGGAGAACTTGTCAACAATTATTTGACCTTGTTGGAAGATGAGCAACAAGGTCAAGAGACGCAGAAAACATGTAATGGACATCTGGGTCAGAATATGTGGAGGAAGGGGCGCTCAGATGAAATTAGTCCAAAATTGAGCGGCCAATTTGTGCTTTCATGCTAAACAATCCGAGGTTGAATTGTCATTACGTTACATCCTGAACAGAATACGGTCAATCTAAATTTTTAAGGAAAAGGCTTTAAAGAGACACTGGGAAGGTTTAGAGTTATTTCTAAAAGTTACATCAAGTTTTTGTTTTATACGGATTTGCATACGTTGCTTCTCGCCAGATTCAACAACATCTTTCAACACTCCAAGAACCGCAATGGTTAGAGAGGTTTGTTTGAATTGTTTTTTGTCCTTTGATGGACTGGTAACTGAAGATAGAAATGGTGTGCAAAATTATTTCCAAGTAGGAATAGTGCTACTTCAGAACATTAACGTTATTAAAAAACTAAATTGGTCATCCAAGAAATTATTGAAGTTAGAGTAAAAAAAGGCCACTAATTAATTGCTGGATCATACGATATGATTCCTTGATTAAAAAGAAAGATGTAATCAGACACAATGATGTGATTTTAGTTTTTTGTATTTCAAAAACTAAAATAAAAAAGGCATAAATAAATAACATGATAAACATATTTAGGCAGAAAAAAACACCTTTTTTCAAATGTAATTCTTTTCAACATGAAACTTCTGAAACCAGCCTATACGGTATTTAATGAATATATGCAGGAACAGGTTACAGAACCTTCAGAAAGTGATTTACTGTTTAATTGATACTTGAATAGGTAGAGGAGCCATCAGAATTACTCATGTAGGAGTTGCTACACTTAACAAGAATACAACTTAAAGCAAAAGTCGGGTCATATTCAGAGTTCAAACTTCTGAAAATACTTTAAATATGAAA
>NW_015152206.1:62493-63683 GCF_000732505.1 Cyprinodon variegatus
TGTACTAAATAAGGCTAAATTCATTCAATCACCGTGAATTATTATTCCTTGCTGACCGGACTTTTCCTTTAAATAAAAAGCACAGTAAATAATACAGAACAGTGAAACTCCTCCTAAAAGTACTTCCCCCCCAAAAATGACTGAAATAAATGTGATTAAGTAGTTACTACCCACCTCTGCTGGGCATCAGGATGTGACCCACCTGGTGACCTTGCAGTGGGGTCACTGCTTGCATAAATGAATGAACTTATGAGCTTCACATTGAAGCAACCCAGTCAAGATCCTTTACACTATTTAACATCTGAATTTGTTTCGTTTCATTTCTCTTCTCTTTCCTCTTAAGTCGCACTCCTATTTTCTCTTCTTCTTCCTCTTCTTGTTCTTCCTCTACGTTTTGTGAAGGAGCTCTATTCCCAGGAGTAGCTGAAGCTAAAACAAAAACATCAATAAAATCTGCAGCTAATATAAAGTATTATAATGATACTGTGACCTGATATTATTGAAGCTCATCCAGTACCTGCGTTCTCTCTCTGAGCTTTAATCCCTAAACAGTAGAGCCAAAAGAAGGCAGTGATGAGAGCGATAATGGGCAGGGACCTCAGGACGAACGTCAACACTTCCTCCTCTGATCCATCTGCAAACACCAGCCAAAAAGACAGCTTAGTATACACAGCTTGTTATAATCTGCCGCCATGTTGGATTAATAACCTTTGGGAAACAGACCCCTGAAGGACGGCTTTAGTAGGCGCTCAATTGAATTAAAGGTTGATGCCACCAAAGCAGAGCAATTCAGATTGATGCATCTGATAGATCACTAATTATAATGAATTATAATTAATAATGATATTTAATTAATTATAATATTCATAAGTTTAATGAGTATTGCTAGGTTCCAATAATTTCTGCATTTTAGCTGTGCTTTTTATATTCGGTTAGTTAGTTAGTTAGTTAGTTAGTTAGTTAGTTAGTTAGTTAGTTAGTTAGTTAGTTAGTTAGTTAGTTAGTGTCTCACTAAGCCAGACTAGTTTTGGGTTTGCTGTAAAACAGAGAAAACCATGAGGCTGATACTGTTCCCAAATTACTTTCCATAGTATCCTGTATCGACATATACACTCACCGGCCACTTTATTAGGTACACCTGTCCAACTGCTCGTTAACACTTAATTTCTAAGCAGCCAATCACATGGCGG
>NW_015152206.1:64946-66792 GCF_000732505.1 Cyprinodon variegatus
TGTGTTGAATTTCTTCACCTTTATGTAAATCATTTCCTTCATTGAAGCAGCTGTTCTTCAGCAGAATTGTTACTTACTGTCAGCTGCGTCCGGTTTTGCATTTTCTCTCCATTTGCTGGTTGGTTTCTTCTTTTCTTAAACATAGTCAGAAAACAATTCCTGTCATTTTGTTGTTTTGGTTTCTTTTGATGGTACAACAGCAAAATAGAACATCAGAGACTGCGACTGTATTTATATAGTCTGTGATTGAAGAGTCACTCACCGATAGCAATGTGGTTAACTGTTCTGTCAGCTGTTTTCTCTTTGTGTTTCTCTGTTGGTTTTTCATCTTCTGAAGGAACCAATTCTAGGAGGGAGATTTTCCATATTTTAAAGAATAACACATGGATCAGTCTATTGCTGGTCTTCTCACCTACCATCCACAATCTTGGTATTACTGCTGTGATCTGTTTTGCACTCAGGTTCTTTCCCTCTCCTCTTTTCTTCTTCTAAATAAAAAAGTTCTATGTTATATTATTGATTTTTCTGACCTTATCATTATTTCACATAAAGGCAGAAGAGTTTAACTGGTTACCCTCAGCTTTGTGGTGTCTGTTAGCATCTGTGGTGTCTGCTGGGTTCTCAGTGGGACCAATGCCTACAACTGTGACTGTTGTACCGTTTCCTTCATATTCAATTAAAACTGGTATCTCCACAATAATCTTGCAGATGTATCTCCCAGATTCACGTCTTTTGATGTGTTGCAAGCTAAGATGTGAGCACGTCTGTTTCTGCTCGCTTGTAGAGTCTGTAGATTTTTTTATGAAGGTCTCCTTTTTGATGGATTTTCTTTTCTTTAGCCATTGAACCCTAACTCTTTCAGATTGGTTCCAGCAGCAGGCAATCTTCACCGTCTCTCCCTCCCAGACAGCAATATCAGGACTCTGGTGGACAAATGTTTTGCACAACACATCTGCAGAGGGACACAGTGAAAAATAAAATGTTTCATCAGACAAAATAACTGCACATTGCATGTTTTAAGAAAGACTGTTTCATATACTCTCCAGCTCATTTTAAAAAATAACCTTGAAGCAGTGTTGTGCCATATGCCATGATCATACTTTTTGGACATTTGGAACCAGTGTCCATATTTCATCTTGATAAGATGACCAGAGGAGAACAAGCAGCTTTTGTGAATAACAGCTGGGGGAATTCTGCAGCCCCCCCTTTTCAGCCAAAGCAGTCACAGGCAAGTCACATGGAAGCCACCAGAGGTGTGAAAACCTACCCCCCTCTCTGTGAGGACGAACAAAACCACAGAGCACACAAGACTCTGCCTCTTTTTTTGCCTCTTCTGCCCCTGCGCTCAAAGCTGGGGTCCGCCTCGGCTGGATCTCCAACACAGTGGAGATGCAGGCCCCAGGAGAACCAGATCCCCAGAACCATCACGGATAAGTCAGAACCTTTCAGAACCAAACTGCTGCAAACAGACCTTTTGCAACACATTTCTCTTGAGTTTGCAGAACTTATAGAGCCAAACTGGATGAGAACCATGCCCTGGGTGTGAGACTGAGACAAAGAACCCCTGACTGCAGAGCTGCAAACTGGATGAAACTCAAGCTTTCCAAATGGACATGGAAAAAGGTTTGCAGGTCTGGCATCATTTGTCATGATCTCGGCGCTGATGGTTTGGTTTTTTCCTTTGCTCCTTGCTTTCCTGTCTAATTGGTTCTGCAGCTGATTATCGCCGATCATTTTCACCTGGTTCCTCTACTATTTGAGTTGTGTGTTTGCCTCCCATCAGCGCCAGGTTATTTGTGTGTTTTGGTGAGAAGTTTCCTAGCTTTCTTTAGTCTGTCTGTTTCCC
>NW_015152206.1:68370-72408 GCF_000732505.1 Cyprinodon variegatus
GAATTTTAATTAGTGCAAAAAATTGCAGGAGGGAATATAAAAAAAAGTAATCAACCAAGACCTTCGCAACCCCCATGCAGTACCTCCGCGGACCCCCTAGGGGTCGCAGACCCCCTGTTGAAGACCTCCGCCTTAAAGTATCAGAAACATAAATTCTCAGCGGGCTAGCAATAGAAAAGAACATAAAATCACAACAGCAGATATAAAAAGTCAAAACAAGGATTTTATTTTTTTTTTGTCCACTCTATAAAGCCTCAAACTCAACTCTATTTCTGACATGACTTGAATTTAAAAAGCTTCCTGAATAGGAAGCGAAAGTCTTCAAACTTGGAAACAAAGTCCAGGGGATTGTTGTTTTTTTTTACTTTATTGGAATATAGGTTAGATCAGGGGTGTCAGTCGTTCCAGAAAGGGCCGTGTGGCTGCTGGTTTTCTTTCCACCCAAGCAGTAGCACACCAGACTCCATTCATCCCATCAAGTCATCAGGTTAAGACTTGACTCACCTTGATGAGATGAATGGAGTCTGGTGTGCTACTGCTTGGGTGGAAAGAAAACCAGCAGCCACACGGCCCTTTCTGGAACGACTTTGACACCTGTGGGTTAGATGGTGTCGATGGAGGCTTCCTGCTCCGTCCATCTTTGTTATTGTAGCGTTGGGTAAGAAAATTCAGCCACTTATCATTTTGTCAGCGGTCAGACGGCTCAGCTCAATGAGAGCCTGGTTTCTATCGCTCTGCTCCAGAGTAGCTGTGGCAACAACGTAGCTTATCACCATCATTGTGTGAATGAGCAAATGATTGATTTTAGCACTTTGAAATTGTCAAACGTAATGATGCTCGCTTTGAAAAGGGTGAAAAGTCCTAATATCTAGTAGAAACAAAAACCTGTCTGTATTTATTCATCTATGAAAGAAATTTTGCTCAGTTTATTGAGTTATTGGCTGCGGTGGAAGAGTGCCAAAAACATTTTACTCAAGTGAGACTAGCACTACTTTCACTTTTTTTTTTTCAACTCAAGTAAAAGTATAAAGTATTGATCCACAAAAATTATCCAACAAATGTCTACTAGTGTTGGCCCATAACACCTGATTTAATCTTTCAACTTATGTATAACCAGACAGACATGCAAATTCTGGTATATTGAAGTATAAAATAAAATAACATAACAATCTGACAGATTTATGCTGATTAAACACTTTTTTTTTAATAATTGTTTTAACTTAAACTTATAAAACCAACCCTAAAATGCAGATTATGTTTATATTAGGAAAGAATAAGGAACTTCTAACAATATTTAGTGTTTACTACATTTTCATCTCATCTTTGAAAAGCTTAAATTACTCATGGAGGGCAGATTAACCAGAAAACTTGCTGATGAAGACATCCAGGTCATCGTCATTCCGTAAAAGTTTAAAAAACAATCCACTGGACTTGGTTTCCAAGATTTGAAGACGGAGGGGAAGCAAACGTGGATTGGTTTTTAAACTTTTACGGAACCAGAAAACTTATTTAAAAGTGGCAAAAACATCATAAGAACTTTATTTAGTATGATGAAAAGTACTTCTAAATTACAATTATTTGAAGTTACTCAAGTAAATGTAACTGCTTAACACCCACCTTTGGTTTATCAGAATTAAATAATAATATTGTCAGTTGTTTTGCATATATTTAAAAATAAAGGAAATAAATGTATTTTTACTTATTTTATCACAATTTGCATACTGGTTCATTCTGGCTTTTAGGCTTTTGCCCTATTTAAACAAAATTCTTATTTAAAAAGCTATAAAGCTCAAACAAAATATAAAGCAAAAGTTAAATAATTATAAAATATGACTTCATCAAAAGTGGAGAAAAGTATGTTTTCTAAAAAGCTGTAAATTCTTCTACTCACTCCAGGATGAATGGAAAGCGGGCGACAGGAGCAGAAAACACTGGAGGAAGTTCATCCTTTCATGCCGATCAGCCTTTGAACACTGAAAGCAAGCTGGCCTGACATGCAGCACAGGTGAAACATGCTTAAAGTGCTCACAAAATAAGCAACACCTAAACCACAGGCTTGGTTCTTTCCTTCATTCTGGTCAATAAAAACCACACCTTCATTTCTCATACAGCCCTTCTCCGGCCTTAGCTTATGTGTTTATGTTTGTGGTGAAAGACACAAGCTTCCAGCCAACGCTTGAGCTGGTTGAAAGAAAAATATTCGGATTTTTGAGAAATTAGTGAATATTTGTAAATAATTCAGGATGCTCTTAAAACTTTTCCAAACATATTAGTTCAATTTGGAAAAATCATTACCAAGAAAAATCTTGAGACAGCAATAAAAAATGATAAAGATTTTTTTTTTTTTCGATCTGGTAAAAATACATGTTCTGCTTCTCGGAAATATCTCTACTTTGGCTCGGACTGTTGAACAGGAAGAGGCTTAACCACCAACTTTACAGACTCATAACACAAGTCTCTACCAGTCCGTGTTTGAGACACGCAACATCTAACCATGTGAATAAATAAAGCATATAAATAAATCCATGATTTCTGCACAATGAGCACCTTGTTTAATGCAAAGTCTTCTACTCATTCACTCAATCTTAAGTCATTGCACACTTGCACATTTAGACAATGAGGAAAATGTCAGCTTAAAATAGGTGCTACTAAAAATAGAAAAACTAGTTTAATTCTTTGAATGTCTTAAATCAGAGGTCTTCAACAGGGGGTCCGCGACCCCTAGGGGGTCCACGGAGGTATCGCATGGGGGTCGCGAAAGTCTTGGTTGATTACTTTTTTGTATATTCCCTCCTGCAATTATTTTGCACTAATTAAAATGTCTTTAAATACACATTAACATAAATTCAACACACTGAGGTAAACAGATAAATGGAGGCAGAAGATGTCTTTCAGTCATCAATGCACACATTCAGCGACACACAGGAGCTCTTTAAAACCTGGGCACCGTTTCATTCACAACACCTGTCCCATCAACCAGGAATCAGAATCAGAAATACTTTAATAATCCCAGGGCGAAATGACTTTCATTACGTGACTCCATATGTAATAGAGTGACTATAGGACCAGTTTGATATAACACAATTTCATACAATATATATAATTAGGGGGTCCCCGCTCCATTTCGCAATAAGTTTGGGGGTCCTTGGCCTCGAAAACGTTCAAGACCCCTGTCTTAAATCTCTTTCAGAATAAAATATTATCTCCTCTCCGAAACAGATTGCTATTGTACTTATTGCTATCCAAGCAAGTGATAATATTGTTTTTATTCATTAGACAGTTTTCAGAGATATTGATAGGAAAAATTTTTCCCCCCTGCTCACTGATGCGTATCTATCCAGGTCAAAGGACTCGTCAGGCGACCCACATTAAAATCAGATTGGCTCTGATGGACATGCTGTAGGAATGATGGTACAGAGTTTACCCGCTAATTTACATGACACCATTGAACGCAACGTACAGACAACAACACACCGTGTAAGTCCCGTCTGATCTAACAAGCCAAATCAACTCTGTTTACATTAGTAAAACATGGCACAGCACTGTGAGAGGGATTCGGCAGATAAAAGAGCAAAGCAATAAAGCACACTGACTACACCCTGGCTTCCTTACATGTTGCTCTCCATTGTTTACTTTCCTGATTTCTGTCACACTGGTTACATCATCAACGCTAAACCAGGATGATGGGGTCTCCAGACACATAGCCACGGGGTGACAGAGGCCAAGCAGCTTGCCAGCGAGGGGTTAGAGCAGCTTTTTTTGCCAATGGGAGGGGATTCAAATGCCCATTGTTAGCGGGTTGACCCATGTTTGAACAAAACTTGTTAACCCGGTATTTTCAGAGGGAAACAGGCACTGATTAGCTTCAGAGATGGCAAAAGTACTCACTTTCCGTACTTGAGTAAAAGTACAGATACTTGTGTTAAAAAATACTCTGGTAAAAGTGGAAGAACTGATTAAACTTCTTTACTCAAGTAAAAGTAACAAAGTACAGGCTTGTAAATTTACTTAAAGTATAAAAGTAAAAGTAGAAACCAC
>NW_015152206.1:73584-74663 GCF_000732505.1 Cyprinodon variegatus
AAGCAGCCAGGGGGGGATTCTGCATGAGCCAAAAAGCAGAGACAGGAACAATCGTCAAAATTTTGGTGTCGATCATTCAATTTCATCCTGGACACTACAGAAAATGGGCTAAAAGTGTTAAAAACCGGAATTTTCCTTTAACAGCAAGATTGAGCGCCAGAAAAAAAAAAAAAAAAAACTATCCGGGGAAAGAGAAAAAGAAAAAGGGAGAAGGATAAAGTTGTTGGCGGTTGTAACACAGTAGGTAAGTTCTGTCAGTGAATCGACAACAGGACAGGAGGGTTGTAAATATTCAGGTCAGATAAAGCTAGTCTGATACGGAGTCGCCCCATATTTGGCTGTTAAATGTTGCGTCCCCTATTGAAGCAATAAGGAACACGATTTGTTCCATATTTCTAGGAATATCTGATACATACGCCTGTAACACACACATATCCACACACTAAGTGTAAGAATGACCGAAATAAAACTTGTGAAATATTAACACAGGAAAGCTAAAATGTCGTGGCCAGTGCTCAGCTATGGTCCAACGCTTAGCTACAATTTATTCACTCATACGTACATTTATTATTATTGATTTTTTTAATTAAAGATGAGTTGTACAAGTTTATGTGTGTATCAGACACATTAATCCAGTGCCATTATAGCCCTTAGACTCGGTGACCCATGTTACCAACCTTTTTGGAAGGATGACACTTGAGTTTAAATGTTTTATTCAGTATCACTACAGTGGTGTTGTGATGTATCTGATAAGTCAGATCAGATGCAGTGTCCAGTCAGTAACTGTTATCCAACAAGAAGATCATTCAAATTTAAAGATAAATTTTTATTGTGGTTTGACTGCTTTATTTTTTAACCCTACTTAGCATAAAATTAATTTAATTCAGCTGTGAGGATGGAGAGAAAGAAGAGAAGATGACAGAGGAAGAATCAGGACAGACAGGGGAAAGCCGATTATGTGTTTTCGCATCCACCTCAAAAATATGTAGTTGCGCCCCTGGCCGCAAATGAATACCGCCGAATCCGTCGATTCATCTTGTAGCGGTGCGTCAAATGCAACGCAGATTCCCATCCAATTA
>NW_015152206.1:74771-79353 GCF_000732505.1 Cyprinodon variegatus
ATTGAAATGATTCAAAACCAAAGGAACGAGCCAATAATTAAAAATGTAAGGAGTAGAAAGTACAGAGATTTGTGTAAAAATGTAAGGAGTAGAAGTAAAAAGTCGCCATAAAAATAAGTAGTAAAGTAAAGTAAAAATATCAGAAAAATCTACTTGAGTACAGTAATGAAGTATTTGTACTTCGTTACTTCCCATCTCTGATTGGCTTCAATGCTTAGGAATCAGAGGAATATGGGGAGCAGCTGAGAATTAAGAAAAGCTGGAAGACTAAGGAAGAAAGAGTAAATAATAGAAGTGGAGCTGAAATACAAAGACAAACTTTTAAATCAATATAAAAAAAAACAGATATCTAATAGAAGAAAACCAAACGTACAAAGAAAATAGCTTAGAATTAACTAAGACACTAAACACAGAGAAATAAAGCCATTTGGCAACACCTTTCTAGCTCTAAAAAACACAGAACTGAACATGTTAAAACGTTATAAACAAAAATAAAGAACTTAAAAAAAAAAAAACGCTGCATTGCTTGAGGGAAAGAAAAATAAGCGCAACAAGTGGGTGTATTGTGTTTCATGTAGAAAGACTGCATGTCATAACTGCCCCCATACTTCCCCGCTGGGCTGGTGGTCAGAGGCCTGCATTACAACATCCAAACACTGTTTTAGCTTCATCAAACCACAGGCGATGCCTCCAGATACCTTTGTCCCAGAGTCCATCAGCAAACTTTGATCTAGTTTGTTTTATTGCTTCTGCAGAAACTGACTCTGCCTCTGAGGGGCCTTTCAGTCATGGGTATAGGATTTGTTTCAGATTGTCTGTTCTGAGCCTTAACATGACCTGCTTTCTGTGCGTCTCAGTTCCTCACTCTGTGAAAAACCTTTAATAAATCTGCATAGAATAAAATCTTTATTTTCCTTTGGTAATAAGAAAAGTCTGCACACCAATCTGCATCATTCATCTCTTAAATTTTGTCTTCATTTTATTAAATGTAGGTATATCACAAATTTAAAGGGGTCATAGAATAATTATATGGTCCTTAAGGTCTCTGAATAGGGTGTTTAACATTGGTTGGGCTGGAAATGGCATATTTGCTGTTCTATGGACCCTAATGCAAGCCTGGTTAAAAGCCCCAGAAAGAAACGACAGGTTTTCTTCCTTTTATGGTATGCTCATGAATATTTAGATGAGCTGTGTGCTGATTGGTTGGTTTACAACGAGCGAAGCTGCTGAGAAAAGACGCATCATAGCAACAAGCACTCACTCACTGAAACAGAAAATTGTTGATACGTAGGGTGACCAGACGTTCTCTTTTTCCTGGACATGCCCTACTTTTCATACCTAAAAACATTATGTCCATGGGGAACCCCGTCTGACGGGGGCAGGTAGTCAGCGGGGGACGGAGCGACGGAACCTGACCAGGTGTTGGTAGCCTGGACACCGGCTGCCCCGTGCCTCCCCCGTCTGCCTTAAATGCTAGCAATGCTATTAACAGCTTTGCGACAAAAGCTGTCTTCAGTAAAATGTTTAGAGCAAATGAACAGCTGAGCATCAAACTTTGCAGGGATCTTCTGGTACACAAAAATAATCCACGCCTGTGGAGTCTTCGGATCCTTGGGAAGACTGTGAAAATGTTCCCCTTCCTCCGTGCAGCCTTGAACACTGCATTTACCCCCGTGGTTCTGGCTCATTTTCAATAGAGAAATTACCTGCTTTATAGTTCTTGTAGAAGTAAACCCAACTGTAAGCTAAACAGCTAAACTGGTGTCTTCCAACTACCTCTATTCATGTTCTTGGGCCAGTGAACCAGTGGGCTGGTCTGTATGTCAATTTCAGGGTGTGACAAAAGTACAGGTGAAAACCAAATAAGGCAACACCTCAGAGATTACGTCAACTCGGAGCTTTGCTTGGATTCACCTGTTTTATGCTGGAAGCTTAGAATTGAGATTTGCATAGAAAGGAGGGTTGATGGGGTTTGAACTTCTCTGTATGTCAGTTTCACCCACTGAACTATCATTAATCATCTATGACAACGGAAACTCGGTTTTGCACTCTATGACCCCTTTGAAGATTCTAAGATACTGTAAAATCTCCAAAAGCTCAAAGGTTTTCAACTAGTTTTTAACGGTCGGAGTCTGTTTGTTAAACTTAAACATGTTAAACCATTTGTGCTCTTAAAATAAAAAAAATCCCCTCTTCCTGCAGTGTCATTTAGAGGCTTAGTGATACAGTAAACGTTTTACTGTAATTTAACCTATTCTACAAACTCTAACCACTGATTTTGTAAGCTGAGTCACGACTAAGATCTATATAAATGGAAGAAGTTTTACTTCAAAGATGTCCTCATGTGCTCTGACTTCTATTAGACTTAGGGAATTGCAGGCAGAAAAAATTATTTAGACAATCCATGCATTTTGCTGATTAGACCAGCAGAGGGCAGAAAGGGTCTGTAATTTGGTTATAGGTTTATTTTCATTGTTCCACAAAATGTTCTGTGAGAGAGTAGAATTTCTAAGAGGAACTATTATTACATTTAACTGCTCTCTGTCTCTAGAGGGGTGCCTCTTTATGATTTTAGATTGAAGGAGGGATGGTTCAAAGTGCTATCTGTACCTGTACAGAAGATAGCAGTTCAGATTCCTCAATCCTTTGGAGTTTTCTGGAGCAATAGGATAAATGCAGGCTTTAATGCTATTTTGGACTTGATTGGATTTGTTCAAAATATGCATAGACCTACACAGTCTCATCTTCATACTTTGGACTTTGTGCTAACATTGATTGGGAAGAAATTAAAGTATTACGTTGCAACATATATATCTTCTTCGTAAACTTTAGTTAATTTAACAGGGTTTCCCTTCCCCAACAGGTTTCACTTCAGCTCATCTGTATCAGAAAAACATGCAGAGGACCTTAATATTTTCCTTTTTACAAATTCATGATTTTGTTGATGACACAACAGCACCCCAAAATATTGCAAAATTGAGAAATATCTTGTCCACTGATACTGAAAAACTAGTCTATAGAGTTGTATTGTTTTTTTTTAAAAAGCTGGACTACAGTGATTCATTACCTTCTGGAAGTTCTCAAAATGTTCTTGATCCAAAACGCTGCAGCCAGAGTTCAGTTAAAAACTAAAGAGAGATAAAAGATCGAGAGATGGGTTCTTTTGGCATCTTAGATGATCCATAAACCTTGTGGTCCAGCTGCCAAACTCTAACATTAAGTAAGGACCCAAAATAATTTCTGACACTGAAGCAGAAGTGGTTCTTGAAGATTTAATAACAAAAGGATAACAGAAGCAAAAGTCCAAAAACATAAATCCACTAGAATCCAAAACTACTGAAAACCAGGAATACTCACAACAAGGGGGCAAAGAAATGATGACAAACCAGCAACAAATGACTGAATAGGAGGAGAATATATGTGAGAGAGAAACAAAGGCCAGACTAACTAGCAGATTGGGAGCAGGTGTGAACAGAGGAGGCAAGAAGGGAGTGAGGGAAAAGGAGACTGACACAAGAGGGCAAACAAGAAATATCTAAAAAATCATATACAATCAAAAAATGGAAATAAGACCAATGAAAACTTAGAGATAAAACTTGAATAGAACCAAAACCATGACATATTCCACCAGCCCTGGTAATGAGAGCAGTGACCTATTAACTTTAAGGTTTGCGGTTGGGCTTCGTCCTCTTTGTTGCTACCTTCATGCTAAACAAAGCAGAGGGCCATGTCCTCTTTGGGAGACCCAGTTAAAGACGGAGACAGACAGACAGACAGACAGACAGACAGACAGACAGACAGACAGACAGACAGACAGACAGACAGAGATTGAAGCTAACTGTATTTTGGGTGGAGTGGTCACTAATAACAAGTAAAAATAAAAATGTCATTGAACCCCCTAAAGTAGAAATAAATAGATAAAAAATTGGATAAATATGTTTGTGTGCTACTTAACATTTATGGATACAACACTATGGAGCACAACGATAAACCAATGACTGTCCTTAGTTTGACTATTTAACCATAGACATGATTTTAGCTTGTTGAGTTTTTTTAGTAGGGCTGCTCAGTGGTGCAGTGGGTAGCGCTGCCTTTGAGCAAGACAGTTCTGGGGTCTTTCTGCATGGAGTTTGCATGTTCTCCCTGAGCATGCGTGGGTTCTCTCCGGGTACTCTGGCGTCCTCCCACAGTCCAAAAACATGACTGTTAGGTTTATTGGCTTTTCTAAATTCTCCTTAGGTGTGTGTGTGTGTGTAAATGGTTGTTTGTCTTGTGTGTCTCTGTGTTGCCCTGTGATGGACTGGCGACCTGTCCAGGGTGGACCCCGCCTCTTGTACATTGACAGCTGGAGATAGGCACCAGCACCCCTCGCTACCCCACTAGGGACAAGCTGTAAGACAATGGATGGATGGAATTTTACTAGTGTATTTAACTGAATTGACTTGATTCTAAATGATTTTTGTTAATAAATCTCTATATTTTGACTAGAAGTTGTGGTGAATTTTTTCTATGTACACTCACCGGCCACTTTATTAGGTACACCTGTCCAACTGCTCGTTAACACTTAATTTCTAAGCAGCCA
>NW_015152206.1:80410-82376 GCF_000732505.1 Cyprinodon variegatus
CAGAACTGCCTCAATTCTTCGTGGCATAGATTCAACAAGGTGCTGGAAGCATTCCTCAGGGAGTTTGGTCCATATTGACATGATGGCATCACACAGTTGCCGCAGATTTGTCTGCTGCACATCCAATAGAGCATCTTTGGGATGTGGTGGAACGGGAGATTTGTATCATGAATTTGCAGCTGACAAATCTGCGGCAACTGTGTGATGCCATCATGTCAATATGGACCAAACTCCCTGAGGAATGCTTCCAGCACCTTGTTGAATCTATGCCACGAAGAATTGAGGCAGTTCTGAAGGCAAAAGGGGGTCCAACCCGGTACTAGCATGGGGTACCTAATAAAGTGGCCGGTGAGTGTATGTGCCGAATTATCTGTTTGAACACGATTTGACTTCACAGTTTAATTTTTTGTCCTGATATAATTTGATTAAATAACACATGTGCAACCCTGACTGAGGCAGAAATATCATGATTGCACAGCACTGCCATTACAAAATGAGTGATTGATGGCAACACCTGCAAAGGGCTAAACAAATGAAAGCTTCTGGGTTTTTATAAATAGAATAACAATAGAGAGGATGGTACAGACAAATAGCTAACTGAAGAAATAGAGGCGGAAACTATCTGGCCTGTGGTTTCACAGGCTTCTCATCATAACCAGACAAGAGCATTTGATATAAAAATAAAAATGAAAATGTGTGATGTGTGTGAGATGTCAGCTAGTTGAAGAGACGAGGCAGTGATCATTATTGAGTGCTGTTTTACCATAAAAGGATGACCCTGCTACTGATCATTCTGCTGCTCCTCTGTGCTCGTTCATATTGGGGTGAGTAACTTTTTAATGTACTCCTTGATTCAGTCTAATACCAACAATCTATGTTGTTATAGTGTTATTGTGAAGGTTAATTAATAGCTCATATATATACCTGAGAACTGGTGCCATTTGTGTATTACAGACCCTGGTTGCATGCATTGAAGTCTATATGACAATAAAGTGGTAAAACCTATATAATTATTTGTTTTTATTGTATTTTGAATAGGCCTAAAGGCTCATAGGTCTATTGTCCAAAAAATACAAAAACAACTAATTCAAAGCCCCCTGCTCAAAATTACTTCCAGTGGCCCCGAGTAGATGTCATTTCAATATCATTCTATTCTTTCTTGGTTATTCTGTTATAAACATTCTAACTGAACAAATCATGAGATTACATTATTTTCATCTGAAAGTGGAAAATTAAAAAAGATAAAATACAACAACACTAATACTCTCAGTTATGTCTCTTACCAGGTGTTTTATCGGATGCAAACAGAGTGATTCAGAGTCCAGATCTTTCTGTCCTGGAAGGAGAGACATTGAACATATCATGCTGCTGGAGCAACAATACTCAAAGAACCGGAATTCAATGGCTGAAAAACCAAAGCTTGATCAAGACTGAAACGGTCAACCTTCATCCTGGAGGTTCTCAGACTGACAAGCCGATGAGCTGCTCACTTCTGATGCTTACAAATATCACAAGCAGAGATTCAGGGACGTACATCTGCAAGATCACTGTTGAGATACCAGTTTTAGATGTGTTTGAGGGAAGCGGTACAACCATCACAGTTACAACCCCGGTGACCAGCACAGCAGGAGGTAGGTGACGGAAACACCAAAGATCTCACCAGATTAGAAGCTCAAGACTCAATGGTTTTTTTAATATGTAGAGCTGACCATCTGTATTTGTATTAAATCTAATGACATGATGCAAATTTAAAGTTTTAAAAGTTTAAAGTTGTCATGATCGGCAGGATTTCTAGCCCAGATGCAGAACACACACACAGAGGCAGGAGAAAAAGTCCAAAGGTTTATTGGATACAGAGCAGGGTTCTTCCTGGAAGGCAGAGAGGACAAACAGGTCAGGTGCAGATTCAGGTTCCAGGGAGTCAGACAGGCAGGCTGGCTCGGGCTTGCTAACCATAACAGGGTCA
>NW_015152206.1:84384-86633 GCF_000732505.1 Cyprinodon variegatus
AACAGGGTCAAAACAATCCGGCTCAGAGTGGAGCTCTCCTCCAGCTTATGAAGGGAAAAAACCCTAATGAGCTGATGGGGAGCACCTGCTACAGCTGAACACAAGCTCTCAGGAAGGATCTATGGTGGGCAAGCCTCTGGATCCTGACAAAAGTTAGCTGATTTGCCAAAATCTGTATAATGTATAATAAACAGATGTTTCATCCCCTTTATCACACTCCTGAATTGGTAAAAGGCCTGTACTTATATAGCACTTTTTCAAGTCAGACCAAAGCGTTTTATACTACATTCACCCGTGCACATACACACTGATGAGCTGGATTTTAGCCACAGCTGCCCTGGGGCTCACTGGCAGAACCAAGGCTGACCACCATCAGCAGGCAATGCGGGGGAAGTGTCCTTCCCAAGGAGACAACGACATTGAAAGCCAGAGGACTGGGGCTTGAACCATTAACCCTTTGATTTCAGGGCAAACTCCTACATTCGATGCCACTTTCGCCCCTGAAAGAGTCTCTAATTTAAACATGGTTGACTGTAAAATGTTTCTGTCCGTCTCAGTCGTTGTTTCGTTGGACCTTCACCCGCATTGGTTCTGTCAGTGAGCCCCAGGGCAGCTGTGGCTAAAATTCAGCTCACCACCTTCAGTGTGCGTAAATGACTGAATGTTGTGTAAAGCGCTTTAGGATGCTTGGTATTGATTAAGTGCTGCTCATATAAAGGCTGTTTATCTTTTTATGGAAAAAATAGATGCAGTGGAATTTGGACCGAATTTAAAACAAGAATATTTTTGAAAGGGTATTTTGAATAGATGCTGTAGGATGTAAGATTTGCAACATTTAACTAATGGGGCTGGTCAGACAGGGGCCAAACTGCACTGAGGAGTGGCTGAAAACTGTTAACACATGTTATGGTCAATCTACACTGATCATCAGGAAAATAAATGTGCACAGTATTTATATTTTCAAATAAATCACTGAAGACAGACCAGATTTTCTTTAGGGTGCTTGCTGAAGAAGCTTCTAGCATATTTATACATAATGTGCTTTATACATGAATGTATGGTTCTACATAATATATACATTAAATGGGTGAAGCAATGCTCTTTACATCTGTTATTAGTCCTCTTTATTTGTAGAATATTGGTTTGAATTTTTTTTGCTGCATTTTTGTTTTCAGTTTTTGGTTAATATACTAGCAAACAGTCAAAGTTGGAAATTCTGCATGATGGTGTCGCTGCTGCCACCATCAGGCTTAGCAGAGAACTGCTTGTTCCAGCGTTTAGAATTAAATCCCAGGGGGAACAACCAATCACCTGGTAGGGGTGGCCACAGGGCTGGCCAATGATTGGCCAGCCCTCCTTTCTACAATGCAGCATTCCTTTTGACTGAAGTTAATGCCTTTTTTGTGCTTTTACCCAGTCTCATTTTTGTTTTTATTTTAGTTTTTGAATTTTAAATTATTTAGCTTTTAAATTTTGTCTTAACTGTCCTAACCACTAACTTAGAATAGATGAAGATTAATTGATTGGTGATTAATAAAACAGGTTCAGAGAAGTAGAATTATGCGTGTGAAGTTCAAGGTGCTAAATGCAACTTTTCTTAAAAACAATCTTTTCAAACATAATATATCCATAGAACGTCTAGACTGGTGCAGAACAAAATTACTATTATTAGATTAGTATATTTAAATTAATGGGTCCAAAAAAGTATCAGCATTACTTCAGGTTGCCATGCCAACATCGACAAAGCATTCTGCACCACTAAGAATCGTTGGTTGAAGTAATGTAAAATGGATCCTACCTGGCAACCAGCTGGCAAACAGTAAAGAACAAGAGTGGGCGAGTGCGCCACTTAGTGGCCGGGAGGAGTTAACACTTCACCTTTTAGATAAAGTTGCAGCACCAGGAATATTTTTGTTTTCTTTTACTTTCAACTCCTGCAGTTTTATTATGTTGTCTTCTAACATTTGTGTGAAAAACAAAATATTTGTTATTAATTTTTATGTTTTCTCTTCTTTTGTCTCTTTAAAGGAATAATTGTTCCTCCCTCTTATGAAGAGTTCATCTTTGTCCTGAGATGTCTTCCCATCCTCTTCCTCATCACAGCCTTCTTCTATGGTTAATATTTCGTCAGTCAAACTCTGGAGGATCCACCAGAAAATGGAAAAACTGTTGCTTAAAAATCCAGAGCAGGACGCCAGCAGCACTGACTGATGCTCTGTTTCAGCTGCTGCTCAAATAAATCCTGTTTG
>NW_015152206.1:87240-88949 GCF_000732505.1 Cyprinodon variegatus
TTAGATGAAGATTGTCTCTTCTTTAAGAGAGTTAACTGCAATAAAATGCATTTACTTAAAATATTTAGTTGCAGCATCGATTTGTGTGAAACACACATCAGATAATTGAATGTGTAAAAAAGTAGAGAAAGAAAATTCAAGCAATGATTGGTTACCAGAAATAGATAACAATTTAAATTAAGCCAGCTTTAGCGCTATATTTAGATTAAAAATTAGATATAAATCAGAACTAACAGCCCATGTATCAGGAGTGATGATAAAAGATTAAGCACAAAATCTTTAAAAAAAAAGTAAAGAAACATTGTAATTTTATGCTTTAGTAAGATAACTAAAGCTTAAGTAATTAGAAAAATAAATAATCTGTTGTGTTTCCATTTAATCCCTGAATTCTATGACAAAGTGGGAGAATGAATGTTGCTGCTTTTCTAGACTTGGACTACTTGTCCAATTATCATGCATTTTGAATATAAGGGTGGATGCATCGACCACGCGTCTAATATCTGCCGTGAAATGTAAAAGAACATGTGCAGAAATAATCAAAGTACTATTTGCATAAATTCTAAATTCCTCACTGCTGCAAAATATAAAGAAGCTTAAACAGAAATGATAATATCACCCTTCTTTTTTATCTGTTTCAGTTTTATCATTAGGTTTTCTATTGTAATTTTTTCTTTCTGCTCTTTCTTTTAATAGTAGCTTAAAAGTTAAAGCAGATATTATCTCATTTATTATCATGCTTGTCTACTTTGGTAATTAGCTTTGAGTTTTTAGATCCCCTGATGAGCAATTAAAGCTACTTTTTTAATTTCTATATCCTTATTTTCCATGTTTTTCCACATATTTGGTTTTCCAAATAGGAAACACATGTTTTTCTGTGGATTTTTATACAGACCATATATTTATATATATTCCCAGTATTTAGTCCAGTCAGTGCTGCAAGAAACTAGTTAATCCTTAACTTTTATTGGCATCCTGTTAAAAGTACTGTAAGTTGTAAAAATGGTTTTATATAAACTTTAAATGCCATGTTCATCCTGATGCCTGTGAAAAGCCCAGACCTACGGCTAAGTTGAGCCCGGCTGATTAACCTGCAAATATTAGTTTTTTTTCCTTCCGCTCTTCCTTCCAAAGAGGAAAAATTACTAAAGATCATAAAGAAGCGGAGGGCAGTAAAACAAATAAATTGCTTCTTCAACTGTGTGAATATTTTTCCCTTTTTTGTTTTTAGATAAAAGCATTTGATTTGTTTTGTAAGACCCTAATGTGGACGGTAACTCAGCCTTTAACTTTGTTTTGCTTGAGCAAAGATAAACTCATCCCGACCTGGTAGGTCCTTTTCCATTGCAGGGACATTGAGCCCTTTGCCCTGGAATTTGAAACCCTGATGAGCGTTTCGACTCGCTTTTACCCGAGTAATTTCAATTACTCAGGGCCAGACTTTCACTAATTGTGGAGGGAATTTTGTTCCATTATTGTTGAAAACGAAGAACATGTTTTGTAAAGAAAAATATGAAAGAAAAAGCATTCCAGAAATGAAACTCTGAAAAATGTCTTAACTAAAACAGGATCCTGAGACTAGGGCTGCAACTAACGATTATTTTAAAAATCGATGAATCAGCCGATTATTTTTTCGATTAATCGATGAATTGGACAAAAAATATTTTTTATATTAACCTCTTTATTCCAAAATAAACATTTTAGACAGAACA
>NW_015152206.1:91803-94441 GCF_000732505.1 Cyprinodon variegatus
CCCGGAAATCGGGGACAGTCCCCGGAAATCGGGGACGTCTGGTCACCCTAGTTTAGGGAGGGTTGGCAGTTAACGTTACTAACTACACCTTTGAAACACATAGCAGCTCGTTAAAAGTACATTACATGTGTGAGTGGTTGTTAGCACTAGCGGTTAGCAGTTACTAAACTAGCAGGTTCCAGAGCCCGTCTGAGCACAGCTTATCTTCGTACGGATTACTGTGTTCCCACTGTTTGCTGGCTTTATGATCTGCAGCTCCTGAACCCATCCTGCTGCATCTGTGCACCCAACTGCACATGAGACTCCACACTCATTGTTTGGAACTTCATATGGATCCAAATTATTAATAATGGTGATTTTGTCAACATACCGGTCCCTGGCTTCTCTATTTAATGTGTCTCGGTAAATTCCAGATTCCTTTTCGGGATTTTAACATCTTTTTTCTCTCTACTTCTACGTCTCTTCTTTCAACAACAACGTTGTATCAGAGCTATGTTAACGTTCACGTAGCCATCAATATGGCCGCCACGTCCCACAATGCAACGCGGATCCCAAGCCCTATTTATTGATTTTTTTACATCGGACCCTTCTTTCAAATTGGGCAAAAAGAAGGATGCATTTTAAGGCCGCATAAGGAGGACTCTTGGAATCCGACCAGAACTCGGTGCCGCGCTATGACGTAATCGTCCTCTGAATCTCGCCTTCTAAGGACGCGTCCCAGGATTTCGAACAGAGCCCGTCAGCAGAAAGCATAAAACTAGAATTTGCATTTCTAACGTTATTTAGTATTTTGTGTAAATAATTAGAAATGTTTGGATTTATAAATATTTTTTCTCAAAGAATGTGTTGTGCAGTAGTATTGCATTTTTTAAACTTCCTCATTTATCCATCTACAGACATAAATAAAAAGTTTTAGTCCTAATTTAAAAAATCTAATATTCTTTTTGATGTGCCCTTTAAATTTTAAGTATTCAATTAATTGCTAATTCATTTTCCATTACTGTAAAATACAAAGATTTTTTTTAACTTTCTGAATTAACTCTTCGAATACGTCCCCCATTTCAACAAATTAGTTTTTTTTAGACTAGAAGACTTCTGCCTTTTAAGACAGGAAAGTATAGCAGTTAAAGTTGCTACTTTTATTTATTTTATTTTTTTTTAGTAATTCAAGTTTTTATTGAATTTTTTAATTTTTAAACACAAACAAAACAAAAAACATTACAGTAAAAATATGGGTTTAGTGCAAATCCATGTTTTGCTGCCTTAAAGTCCAAATCAATTTGTAGACATATATGTGCAAAAACTGTCCCATTGTCGCATGGCTGCTTCATTATTAGAATGTATTCTTCCCAACATTTTTTCACAAGCAACATTTTCAGTCATTTTCTCGGTCCACATTCTAATTGTTGGGGTATGGGGGTCCTTCCATAACTTTAAAATAAGAGACCAACGGGCATTCCTAATGGGCGTGTATCAAAGTACCTTTAGCTTTATGACATTTCCAACAGAGATCACAACATCCATTTTATAAAGTCTGGAAGGCGTAAAATAATATCTATTGAGAATTTTGTATTGAATAAATTTACCCCAGGCTTCTCTAATGTATGACCCATTATTTAAAAGAATTGAATCCCATTCATCATCATCCATTGTACAACCTAAATCTTTTTCCCATATGACTTTCAGGCATTTACTCGTGTTCTTTGTAGCCCATGGGCAAATATTATACCATTTTGAGGCTTTACATACTAGAGAGGGTAATAGCAGAAAGGTCTCTACCTGATTTCTCTCTGGCAATATCTTAATTTTTTCTTTTAGACAATCCCTTATTTCTAAATGCTTCCAAAAATGGTGGTGGCCCTCCAAGTTAAATTTGCATTTGATATCAATATATGACATGAATACACCCCCATCCAATAAATCGCTAATAACTCTAATACCTTTCCGTAACCACTGTGCCCAATAAATAGTTTGTCTACCAATTTTAATTTTAGGATTATGCCACAAGGGAGCATATTTTTGAACATATGGAATAAGTTTGTGTTTCTTATGTACTTCCAACCACACCGTCTTTGAAAACTTCAAAATAGGGTTTTGCACCTTATTCTCTTTACTCAACTTTTGTGATAAAATTTCAATTGGTGTAAATGGAGAGGCCAATTCTTGTTCTATTAAAATCCAGTCTAGATCGAGTCTCCCTGTCCAATGTTTAGCCAATCTAGACATTTCAAAAGAAATACTGTAGTGCTCTATATTGGGCAGGGCAGTCCCCCCTCTTTTTTTGGTTGACAAAGTCGATTAATATTAATACGGGGTTTTCTACCATTCCAAAGAAAGTGTTTTATCATATTATTATAACTTAGTACCATTGGTTGTGGTATGCACACCGGCAGCATTCCTGTATAGTAGTTAATAAGTGGAGCTATGACCATTTTTACTGTGTTTACTTTCCCCCACAGTGTTAAATTTAATTTACTCCATTTATCCAGATAAGTCTTAATTTTGTTAAGCAGTTTTCCCATATTGTCAGCCATAATATCCTCAATGTTTGAATTCAGTTCAATTCCAAGATACTTCATTCCTTTATCCAACCATTTAAAATTGAAACCAGTTAATAATTATGACTGCAAGTTTGGGA
>NW_015152207.1:0-1874 GCF_000732505.1 Cyprinodon variegatus
ATTTTATTTTTTCGGAATGAAAGCCTTTATCTTAACCAAGGAAATTAACGTTTTAACACACATTTTATTTAATAAACAAACTGTAAATGATTTATTGCAAACAGTAGTCTTTATCAAATAGTAAATAGAAAAATAGGCAACATTTTTTTTAAAGCTCTGAAATAAATATTGTTGATTTTATTGAACTCTCATCTACGCAGCCTACAAAACTGGTTAAATGAAATTTTCTAATTAGGTGATATACCTAGGTATTTATATTGGATTTTAAGCACATAAAATGAGGAAAAAGCTACTTTTCAAACCACACGAGTCACGTATAGGACAATAAAGATGAACAGATTCCCTTGTGCTTTGATAAGGTCAGGGTTTATTTTTATTTTTTTTTGTGTTTTTTTTTTCACTTTTACTTTCTGTAGCTCTCTGTGGTCTCCTCCATTTCCTCCGATGTGGAGTAGCGGGGTTGCGGTTGTGACATGTGCCTTAGGTGGTTCCATCAGGCGTGTGTGGGAAGCCCACCAGCTGAAAAAAAAAACTTGCTTTGCGTGTTTGCCTTAGCTTCCTGAGTTTGCTGTGGTGTGCTAGTTTATGTTGTATAATGCTTCATAAATTACATTTTGAAAACTATGTTTGATATTTATTCTTACAAGACTTTAATTTAAGGTAGCTATAGAAAGATTTAAATTCCAAGGCCCCTTACCTTTGTGAAATGAAGAGCGAATGTTTTTGAAGGAGTTAAAGACTTGCTGGTGATTTTTTCCCCATGTTATTGGGAGAATGGATTATATCAGGCAGCTAAAACAGCTGAAATATATGGTTCCCCTCCTTTAATTTTGCACATTAAGAGTAAATATTACATAATCTACAGGATGTGTTGTTGATAAAGAGAGGAATGAACACAGTTAAAGACTTGCAGGTGAATTAATTTCTTCCCGTTATGGAAGGGGAACAGATTATTTCAGACAGCTGAAATATATGGTTCCCCTCCTTTAATTTTTGCAAGTAAAGAGTAAATATTGCTAAATCCACAGGGTTTGTTGTCGATGAAGAGAGGAATTAACACAGTTAAAGACTTGCAGATTCCATTAATTCAAGACTTGAATTAATTTCTTCCCATGTTATGGAAGAGAAACAGATTATTTCAGGCAGCTGAAATATCCATTCTCTCCTCTCCTCCTCCCATATATTTGGGAAACAAAGAGCAACCGTTACCAATTTTTAAAAAATTGATATGTGTGATATGTTATGTTATACTAGAAATATCCTTAATCCAGTAATCTATCATATTTTACATTAGAAGGGAATTAACCAGAAAGTCTACTCTTTAATCTTTGCACGATGTCTTAGTTTGTGTGCCCTACTATCAGCCACTTCCCATGCTATTATATTAGCAATGAAAAATTATAAATACATACTACGTGTAGGAAACGTGTTTGGTGACTTACATTTATTTCTGTCAGGCTTAAGTGACAAAAGTTGGAGAAATAGCGATTATCTCGGCGTTTAAAAAAACAACACAAAACAGCATAGGAAGACCTTGTTCATTTATTTATTTTACAAATTTGTAAAAAGAGCAACCGATTAAAACTGAATATTACAAAATTGACATGATCGTATGAGCTTTTTTGACCGAGAAATGATCAGGAGCGCCTTGAAAATGATCAGATCAGCCTCTCTGGCTGCAATACGCGCTCCCGACACAGGGGGAAGAGATGAAAACATGTGGTAAGAGTGTTCATTTTAGAGTTTACTAAAGGATAAGGTTGGAGCAATTATGAGGAGTCCGGCTGATTTCGATGAAGAGACTGGCAGGCGAAGGTAAAAGATCCAAACTACTTGCGAAACATCAAATCATAGAGTAAAAAAAAGAAAAGGTC
>NW_015152207.1:3365-5529 GCF_000732505.1 Cyprinodon variegatus
TTTGAATTTGTTTTAAGGATACATTTTACTTGCTGGTAAGTGGCTTATTTGCCAAATAAATTTGTTAACACCTCTTTCTCTAGGTTGTGACAGAAATTCTTCTCTAATAAGGGCTCAGTCTGCAACATTCCCGCTTTCACAAATAAAAACAAGATCACATACAATCCACCTTAAACAACGAACAGAAAAACATAAACATTCCTGAACACAAATATCTTAAACAACTCACAATGAGGTGTTTGCTGTTGTCCGGTCATTTTTGTGGCCTTGTTATGCGGGGCAGTTTGGGTGGGTTTTTCTTGTTTATTTTATTTTATTTATTTTTTTTACAATGACAGGAAGTTTTATCAGGATTAAATGAGCTATAGAAGTAAATTGTTGATTCAACTAATGAGTTATACCCCAGAAGTATAATAGAATTCCTAGCATTTAAAAAACAAAACAAACATAAATATCTCAGCAGATGGATACCTTGGGTCTGCGTGTGAGTTAAAACTTGTTTCACTGAGTTAGGTAGCTAACTCAGGTAGCAGTTTCTGTCGGACTGAACCATTTTGCGCAACCACTAGGATGGGCAAAATGGTTCAGTCCGATAGAAACTGGTGATGAGTGTAATGTCAGTGAGCTCAGACTGAATGACCTGGGGGTAAAAGGGTAGGTCGACCGCTTTCGCCTAGGAAGCGTGTTAGTGGTTATGTGGCGCCATCTTAGGGCGGTCGACAGCTCTTCTCAGTGTAATGTGTTGAGCAGGCACAGACTCAATTTTAGTCAACTTTACCTCGTTGAATATTAAACTAATATTCTGTTTTTTTATTTATTTATTTATTTTTCCTGCAAACCAACAAAGGTTCAGTACAAGTGGTAAATATTTTTAGTGGGGTTTAGAGTAAAATAATATTTGGATTAACTACTAACACATTTATGCAGGTTTACACAAATATATATATATATATATATATAATAAGGCTGCATATATTTTGATGATTTATTACAAAACAGTTCATAAGATAAAAGAAGATACAATAGACTACTCTTGAGGCCCAGTTCCTCTTCTCAGCACTTAATTTGAAATGCTGACCTTGACTGGGACAAATGAGACTAAATACTGCGGAAATCTCCTTGGTTACTTTGTGACTTCCTGAATAATAATAAATGATTGATTCTGGTCTGTAGTAATAACATGAAGACACCTAGCAAGCTTTTGTTTTGCTCAAAAGCAACATCCATTACAGTTTATAATAATGGAAAGGATTCCGATGTCAATTATTAATTTTGCCAAATGGAAGCATCCAAGAAAGAAACTGGCCCAAGAGCAAAATGTTGTGGCATTCCTTAAGTAACCAGGTGTAAGAAGAAAATAAATTAACAACAAACTGAATCTGTCCAGAGCAGATGTTTTATGTTCATGAAAATAAATACACATGGAGTTTACTAATTAAGTGACCTTTAAAGTCACTTAATTAGTGACTTTAATTACGTCCTTGTTAAGAAATGTGTCACAGTGCAGCTAGTATTGTCCTGCTAATGTCATATAATTAGTTAAATCCAAATGTATCTACAGTTTTTTTTCAAGAGTCAAATATATATGTGTCTTATTTTTACTTTTTCTTTTTTTTTTTCAGTGATTTTGCCAAGGACCTGTATCAGCATAAGAATCATCTGTTTCGCTCCTGGTTTCTGGAGCTGCTAATGCTGTGTCTACTCATAATTGTCTTATTTGTGGCCTTCTCAGACAGTGATCTTTCATGGTTTGAAAAACTTTACCATCACAGCCAGTACCATAGTCTTTTCAACCACAGCCATCAGTTTGGTTCACCTGCTTATCGAGTCACCCCAACGCACAAAAATATGCTAAATACAATTCATAAAAGTATAGAGTCTCCTGCACTGCAGTCTGGAGGTCTTCAGTACCATCAAGCCTATCCGCACAACTACCAGTTTGTTATGGATAACACTGAGGTTTGCAAAAACAATGCACCTTTCCTGGTCTTGATTGTGCCAGTGGCACCAATAAACATTGCAGCTCGGGAAGCAATCCGCCAGACATGGGGCAAAGACAGGCTGGTTCAGGGTGAGGTGGTAATTACTCTTTTCATGTTGGGTCTCCATGAGGGAGCAGATGTGGAGAAGCTTAAACAAGAGAATGAGCAACACCATGACCTGA
>NW_015152207.1:6468-8170 GCF_000732505.1 Cyprinodon variegatus
GCCAAGTAACCTTTCCTTTAATTACGGAGCAGCCGGCTTGCTTGGTCTCGCATTGAATCCTGGGTAAACCAAGGATAACGAGGATACATCGGACCCGTCCTTCAAATCAGGCAAAAAGAAGGACGTATTTTAAGGTCGCATAACGAGGAGTCTTGGAATCCGACCAGACCTCGGCGGCGAGCTATGATATAATCGTCCTTTGAATCTGGCCGCGTCCCAGGTTTTCGAACAGAGCACATGTCTTTAGTCCTGTTTGTCGACCTCAATGGACCTCCTCTGGACAAATTTGACCCAGTTCCATTCGTCGGAAACTGGATTAAAGCGGGACATATGTGTGTGTGTGTGTGTGTGTGTGTGTGAAAGAGAGAGACAGACAGAGAGACAGACAGACAGTCTTTGTGAGTGTGTGTGTTTTCATAGACTGACTGTCTGCTCAGGCCCTTGCCCGCTCCACCAGATTCACAGAAAACTTCATCCACCAAGCTGTCAGGAAGCAAAACTCTCTCCCCACAGCCAGATCCTCCAGGCTGTCAGAAAGCTGACCCCCCTCAGAAAAAAATCATCCCGGACAAACTGTCTCCTGCACTACTATTATTACTATATTTATTTACTGTTCTGTTACAAATATATTCTACATAATTGGTCATAATAATAATATTTTTATCTTCTGCCATTACCATCCGCCTTTTTGCACTTGCAGAAATATTGTATATATTATATTATTGTACATTTTATATTTTATTTTGAAATTGAATGTTTAAATTTTAGTATTAGGAACTGATCTTATCTTTTGTGCCTGTGCACTTTATCTGTTTCACTGTTGGTGAATGAGAAACGTCCTCTAGAGTCCTTGTATGTCTGGTGAATGTAAAGAATTGACATTAAAGCTGACTTTGACTTTGCAATGTTATAGGCCTGCATATTGTGAAAATTTAGATCGGTATTGCGCAACAATTGGGAGACGGAGACCCCCCAAAATATTGACAGGTATTTCGCACACTGACTGCAATTATTGTTAATTCCTAAGCCATTTTATTTAAAACCTCATATAGATGCCTCATGAAGCAAGGTGGTAAAGTACAAAAGTACAAGTTACAAAATGTAAACTATAAAGGGACTTCTTGTTCAGTATTTCTTTATGTGTATATGTGCTTTTCTGTTTGCTTTTGATTAGAAAGCTCTATATTTTATTTAAATGGAGTGGGAGACCCCGTGTTTTACTTAATAATGGATAATAAAACTGAGAAAAAAGGTATAGCTTAATTAAACAGGGGATAAAATTCAGCATCAATCATCAGGGAATTATGTTGGCTATGTCTTATTATGTGAAATTAGAGGGTACATAAACTGTTCAGTCTGTACATTTGAAACAATATTATTTGACTTTTGGAATAAAATGTGAAAGTATGAATTTTGAATTTGATTTGGTTTTTTGTTTGATCTAGATTTCCCCTGGGCCATTCTATAATGTGACTGTGAGTTTATCTAACCTTTTACTGTGGCTCTGGCTTGTCTGTTTAGGGTCCTTATCCTGCTGCAAGGTGAATTTTCACCTCAGTCCTCCCATCTTTTGCTCTCAGGATTTCCCAGAATTAAGTGTCATTTTTTCAACAACTGTGACTAGCTTCAATCATCCTACATGACAAAACATGATGCCTCTGCCCGTCGGATGATGTACTCAGGTATTTGTTGAGTATTGGTG
>NW_015152207.1:11183-12565 GCF_000732505.1 Cyprinodon variegatus
AATATTTATTTGTTAATATTTAATAATTCCTAAATGAATTGTCACTTGTTTGAAAGCAAATTCAATCAGCCTAATTTATTTTTATACAAATTATTTTGCTTTACACACATATAGATTTATTTATCCTTGAGAAGTTAAATCCAAACCTTAAAGAATTAAGATTAACAAATTCAACTTTTGCAGTGAAATAATGACACAGCTCCTTCCTTATTTGAATAAATGCCCAATTTTTGTCAAGCAAAATCTTTTACTTTGTTTAACCTTATATCAATCCCTTTTATTCCTAATTTAAACAACTGTGCATTAACTTTTAACACATTTAACTCCTGCTTTGTTTTGTAAACAGGTTAGGGAATGACTGAACCACGGAAACTAGAAACGGTCCTGTTTTACAGTTTAACCTTAACTATTCGCTCACCTCTATTTTCCCAAGACAAAAATAACTAAATTATCATTCCACAAATGACAACAGACAATCACACAATCCACAGAAAGTCAGACAACAGAAAAGACAAACAGATAAGACAAGCAAAAAAACAAACAATTGGCCATAATATAAATGATGAGGCTCTGGTTGGGTGGCCTGTGCGGGACATCTTGGCCCTGTCCCCGGGGGGGCTTTTGCTGGTAATTTTCTGGTCCAGGTGTGGGGTAGGGGCCCGGGCCCGAAGCAGGAACTAGATGGATTAGTGTGGCAGTGACACCGCACCCCCCACCCATCTGGATTTTAGATTCACCTATTGGGTCATCCGGTAATCCCGGGACCGGCCACCAGCGCCGCCGGGTCCTTGGTCTGGGATTATTGGATGTGAGTGTTACTGTTTTTTTTTTTTTACTTCTTTCTTCCTCTTCACAGAGACTTTGTTTTGTGAGTGGAGGCACTAGGTTGGGAAGGCATGATTGAGATGGTGTTTTTTTTAATGTTGTATTTGTCAGGTTCGGGTCTGATGTTGTCCCTCTCCCAATAACATCTCAAGTCTCCTCTAAGTGCAGAGCCAAACCCCCCCCTCCGCTGGCTGGCACTTGGGCTCACCCGTGCACTGGTGATGCTCGGTGTTTGGAGGTAAGTGCCCGGGCTGGTACTGGCTTATACCTGGCAGCTGCTCATGGGCGCCTTTGCTCTTGGGATCCCTTTGAGCGTCTGGGGCTTAGGGTCCCCTCGGTGCTCTGGAGGGGCACATCTTTGGCTCTTCACAACCACTATTGAGCATTTTTCCTTTGGCTAAACTTTACATGCACAAGTGCACTCTCACAAACAACTACAGGTGCTTCGCTCCAGGTACTTAGAGATTCACTTTCATACGGAAAGCCCATATTCTTATCTTCAGCTACAAGTAATTTAAGGTCCAGATTAAATAATACTACTTACACTTCAGCGATAG
>NW_015152207.1:14970-19158 GCF_000732505.1 Cyprinodon variegatus
AGAGCAAATGTAATGAAATAAACCTTAGTCAGTTAAATAACATACTGCTGTCATTTTGCACATCTCTGATGTTTCTGCTATTTTCACATATCCATTACTGTAAAAACATCCTTAGCTGTATATTGGTTATGTATTCCCCAGGTGCACAGTTTTTATATTGTTAAAACAATTTACAGTACAGTATATTATTGTTTATGTTTGAACTCTTCCCTATTTTGTTATTCTTAGACATTTTTCTAAGATCCACATTTGTGACCTTTTTTTTCTATGATCTTTTGTACTACTGTAAACACCAGAATTTCCCCATTATGGGACAATAAAGGGATTTTTTTTTCTATTTTATCCTATAAAAGGGATATAAAGATATAAGTCAATCTAAACAATGTACCGGTATGTATAAAAAAATGATTTGCAAAATCTCTTATATTCATCAACAAAAAATACTTAGTTAAGGTAATTGCTAAAATATCAATTAAAAAATAATATCAGATAAAAAAATATCAGAATAAATAAAATCCTATCAGATTTATAGTCCCACACTGCAGATATATTAGAATCTGTCCTCAAATTACAGCCAAACCCATATACACAGTAACAGATAAAAACCTTTATATAAATAAAACAATACCAGCCACATATCTGGCTCAACCACTATTAAAACAACTATTTTCATTAATTTCAGATGGAACTACATACTATATTATATTAAACGGAACTTCCAATATTCACCACTGTTCGGCACCAAGTACCTTTTTCCTCTGATCACGGAGCATGTTTTGCAATGAATCATGGGATATCCAAGGATAGATAGGATACATCTGACCCATCCTTTAAACCAGGCAAAAGGAAATACATTTGTAGGCCGCATNTTCAGGGTGAGGTGGTAATTACTCTTTCCATGTTGGGTCTACATGAGGGAGCAGATGTGGAGAAGCTTAAACAAGAGAATGAGCAACACCATGACCTGATCCAGAGCAACTTTATGGACACATATCTTAACCTGACCATTAAAACCATGGTAATAATGGACTGGCTGGCCACACGCTGTCCTACAGCAGCCTATGCAATGAAGGTGGACTCTGACATGTTCTTAAACATCGATAACTTGGTGCTCATGCTGCAGAAGCCAGGGATCCCAAAGCTGAACTATCTAACGGGAATGCTTATGTGGGACATCCCGGTTATCCGATCAAAGAGCTCCAAGTGGTACGTTCCTGAGGAGATGTACCCTGATCCCAAATATCCCACATACACCCTGGGCATGGGGTATGTCTTTTCCAACGATCTTCCTGCTAAATTTGTCGAGGTCTCAAAATCTATCAAACCTTTTAATATAGAGGATGCTTATATTGGAATGTGCATGAAAAAGCTTGGACTTTCACTGACGCCTCCACCCAACCCTTCCCAATTCAAGACGTATAATTCAAAATATGATCGCTGTGAATTCTCTACGATCATTACATACATTCTTGGCTCTTCAGAAAATCTGATAAAATACTGGTCAGACTATAAGAAGCCCGGGCCACATTGTTAGAGCTTTTAACACGATGAAACACTATGAAACACTTGGGTTTTTAAAAAGAGTTATTAAAAAAATTGGTTTGACTTTATAGATGCACTGCAATTATTGTTACTTCCTAAGCTATTTTATTTAAAATCTCATACAGATGCCTCATGAAGCAAGGTGGTAAAGTAGATTGATCTTCATCTTACAAAATGTAAACTATAAAGGGACTTCTTGTTCAGTATTTCTTTATGTGTATATGTGCTTTTCTGATTGCTTTTGATTAGAAAGCTCTATACTTTATTTAAATGGAGTGGTATTTACTTAATTTACTTAATAATGGATAAAAAAAAAACAGAAAAATGATTTGATAGCATTAAAAAAAGGTATAGCTTAATTAAACGGGATAAAATTCAGCTGTAATCATCAGGGAATAGGTTAAATTATGTTGGCTATGTCTTATTATGTGGAATTACAGGGTACATAAACTGTTCAGTCCGTACATTTAAAACAATGTTATTTGACTTTTGAAATAAAATGTGAAAGTATGAATTTTGAATTTTATTTGTTTTTTTATTTGATCTAGATTTCCCCAGGGCCATTCTATAATGTGACTGTGAGTTTATCTAACCTTTTACTGTGGCTCTGGCTTGTCTGTTTAGAGTCCTTATCCTGCTGCAAGGTGAATCATCACCTCAGTCCTCCCGTGTTTTGCTCTCAGGATTTCCCAGAATTAAGTGTCATCTTTTCAACAACTGTGACTAGCTTCCCTCATCCTACATGACAAAACATGATGCCTCTGCCCCTGTCGGATGATGTACACAGGTTTTTGTTGAGTATTGGTGTACAGCAGACTCNTACTCTTTTCATGTTGGGTCTCCATGAGGGAGCAGATGTGGAGAAGCTTAAACAAGAGAATGAGCAACACCATGACCTGATCCAGAGCAACTTTATGGACACATATCTTAACCTGACCATTAAAACCATGGTAATAATGGACTGGCTGGCCACACGCTGCCCTACAGCAGCCTATGCAATGAAGGTGGACTCTGATATGTTCTTAAACATCAATAACTTGGTTTTCATGCTGCAGAAGCCAGGGATCCCAAAGTTGAACTATCTAACAGGAAGGCTTATGAGGGACATCCCAGTTATCCGATCAAAGAACTCCAAGTGGTACGTTCCTGAGGAGATGTACCCTGATCCCAAATATCCCACATACACCCTGGGCATGGGGTATGTCTTTTCCAACGATCTTCCTGCTAAATTTGTCGAGGTCTCAAAATCTATCAAACCTTTTAATATAGAGGATGCTTATATTGGAATGTGCATGAAAAAGCTTGGACTTTCACCGACGCCTCCACCAAACCCTTCCCAATTCAAGATGTATAATTCAAAATATGATCGCTGTGAATTCTCTAAGATCATTACATACATTCTTGGCTCTTCAGAAAACCTTATAAAATACTGGTCAGACTATAAGAAGCCCGGACCACATTGTTAGAGCTTTTAACACGATGAAACACTATGAAACACTTGGGTTTGGGCTTTCAAAAATTGGTTTGACTTTATAGATGCACTGCTATCACAGTGCGAAATATGGGGGGGTCCGGGGGGGCTCGACCCCCCGATTAACTCATGAGACCCCCTGAAAGCCTCAAAAGCAAAATTTAAAGGGGGTCTTAAATTGAGTCAAAAAAATGAAAAATAAAATATTTTTTGTCACTAATGGTCACTAAAATGTTTTTAAGCTCAACATGTCCAGTATTTCAAATTCAAAACCTTTATTCAAAAATATGTTCTGTTTTTTGTCAAGTGGAACCAGTCAATCCTGTTCGCGTATGTAAATTAGCCATGTGCTTTTCCGCAGTTAATAACACGGGCAACCAGACGCGGAACAGATTGGACAGATCTGACTCAATAATAATTAAAACAACTATTTTCGTCAATTTCAGATGGAACTATTCACAGACTTTTATTATATTAAACTGAACTTCCATTATTCACCACTCTTCGGCGCCAAGTAACCTTTCCTTTAATTACGGAGCAGCCGGCTTGCTTGGTCTCGCAATGAATCCTGGGTAAACCAAGGATAACGAGGATACATCGGACCCGTCCTTCAAATCAGGCAAAAAGAAGGACGCATTTTAAGGTCGCATAACGAGGAGTCTTGGAATCCGACCAGACCTCGGCGGCGAGCTATGATATAATCGTCCTTTGAATCTGGCCGCGTCCCAGGTTTTCGAACAGAGCACATGTCTTTAGTCCTGTTTGTCGACCTCAATGGACCTCCTCTGGACAAATTTGACCCAGTTCCATTCGTCGGAAACTGGATTAAAGCGGGACATATGTGTGTGTGTGTGTGTGTGTGTGTGTGAAAGAGAGAGACAGACAGAGAGACAGACAGACAGTCTTTGTGAGTGTGTGTGTTTTCATAGACTGACTGTCTGCTCAGGCCCTTGCCCGCTCCACCAGATTCACAGAAAACTTCATCCACCAAGCTGTCAGGAAGCAAAACTCTCTCCCCACAGCCAGATCCTCCAGGCTGTCAGAAAGCTGACCCCCCTCAGAAAAAAATCATCCCGGACAAACTGTCTCCTGCACTACTATTATTACTATATTTATTTACTGTTCTGTTACAAATATATTCTACATAATTGGTCATAATAATAATATTTTTATCT
>NW_015152207.1:19304-21499 GCF_000732505.1 Cyprinodon variegatus
AACATGATGCCTCTGCCCCTGTCGGATGATGTACACAGGTTTTTGTTGAGTATTGGTGTACAGCAGACTCGGACTTTCTGTGATTCAGTGCTCGATGGGACACTCCTAATTTCAGTGTGCGAGGTGATCTCTGGCCGAAGCACCTACCTGTGAGAACAAATTACTCAAGGAGCTCAATAAGTAATACAATGTTAACTACATAAATGATGCAAGCAGCATATATAGCCCTTCCTTGTAATGCACATCCTTGTGACGGTTGGCATAGGGCGTAATTTTCTATTTCTTCAAACCTTGCAACAATCTAAATTATAATAAAACTAAAATGTGCTCTTTAAACCAAACTATGATGTTCCACTTATATTTGGCAAATTTATGTTTGAATATTTTACAAAAATATGTTGCTGTGCATGATGGGGTTTTGCATCTAAAGGCTTATGTTTCCCATCTTACGTGCATTGCTGCCAGGTTGGGATGTTTCCCAATCTGGTAGTTTAGGATGGCCTTCTATGGGTAAAAAATGCTTTTCTTTAGATTTATGGCCTGAGAGATCAATAGACTTTGGTTCAAATTGGGCGAGATTTCTTATATCCAGGCGGTTTATGAAAATCTTTTGGGCTGGAAAACGTGAGTCAGTAACATCTGGTTACCCTGCTGATGTGGTGAGTGGAGCTGGTCCATGGGAATATGGATGCAACAGATGTTGCTTCGGTTCAGTTCCATCTACACCGTAGATGGGAAAATACCAGGGCCGAAAATCGTTCCCAGTCTGAGCCTGGTGTTCAGAAAGTAAACAATATGCATTTTCTGTCCAACCTGGTCAGATAAAACTGGATTTGAGTTTTTCTGTTTATTGAAAAATAAGGGGAAGAGAACGGCAACAGGGAACTCTTTTAATTTTTATTTTACAGATGTCCTTTTACAAAGGTTGTGTTTTTATCACTCTTGGATACATTCTTGACCTAATAAGCACGAGGTTTCCTCAAGATAGAAAGGCTCCTCCTTGATATGTCTAAGATGAGATGAGAATTTTTTTTTTAAAAGATGCAATTTTATATATTAATGGCAAAGTAGTTAAAAGTGTATAACTAAGACTGATACTGAATTAGACTGTAAGTTATCAGTGTTAAGTGGGACTGACATGTAGCAACAATGACTGAAGTTGGTGAAAAGTAATCAAATAGTTAAAAGAGAAATCCCAGATTCAGATTTCTTTTGCAGAAAAAAATAAGTAAATAGAGTTACTTTAATTATTTGTGTGTTGGAGTGATTTTTTGCAACATTTTGCAATTGCAGTTATGATGAAAAAAGAAAAACAAGACAGTTGAGGCATTTTAGGGAAGTTTTTGGAGGCTGTTAAGGACAGATCACAATTGGTCTATTTTTGTTTTCCCTCATAAATCTAGAATAGAGTTTAAAAATCCTCATTCTCACACATGAAGCTCTAAATAACCAAGGTCCATCCAGTGACAGATATGTGATTGTTCCTTATATTCCTAACAAAGCACTTAACTCTGAGGCAGATCTTTTAGTTTCAGGCTCCTTTTCTGTGGAACCAACTATCATGAGGCAGACACCCTGTCTATTTTTAAGACTGGTCCACCTATGGGGTGACTATTTCCTGGGACTTAGTCTATGTGTTCTCTTTTATCCATTTTTTTTTAAATTATTAATAAAACCAATTCATATCTCCTCTGCTTAAATGTCTCTTTTCTGGATAGACCTGAACAAATGGGGCTAGTTTACCATTACCTTTCCTCAAATAAAAAGTATTTATGGATCAGAGCTACTATTTTATGTGTCTGCAACGGCACAGTGCAAGCAAATATCTACTGTCACCACATTCTCATCCGGGAGGAGTGAATCATGCAAAGTCAATGACTGAGTGCAGCCAACTGGGTTTTCATGGATAGAAAACTTTGAACAAATCAGACCAAAAGATCTTATTGAATTCTCTCTGTAAAGTGCCTTGATATGACTTGTTGTGAACTGGTGCAATTTAAATAAATGTAAATCCCTTTATTGTCCCACATGGGGAAAAATTACTCCCTGCATTTTGACCCATCCCCTTGGGGAGCAGTAGGCTGCCATTGTGTGGCACTTGGGGAGCAGTATGGGATCAACTAAAATACCTTACAGAACCTTTTTGGCACACATACCAATTCATCTGCAAGGCTTTAGGTCAGTCCACACCACAT
>NW_015152207.1:23399-27759 GCF_000732505.1 Cyprinodon variegatus
AGGTAGATCTGTTTGAGGACATCAGGTGGGAGTCCAGATCATCTGGCCACACTCGGATAGTGTAATCTGGGGCGTCATTTGGAGATCATGTACCTCATGTGTGGATAGGTGGAGTGGAGATTTGTCATCTCAACAGTCCCACTGGCGGAGGAGGGCAGAGGGTGTAAGGCTCTCTTCTAGCACTGATGACAATGTCCTTGGTTTTAGTACCATTGACTGCTATTGAGAACTCCACAGAGTCAGGAGCCCTCTGCATGACACCTGGCATGGAGCTCAGTCAGTGTGAAGTCATATGTATACTTTACATTAAAAAAAGAGGCAAGACATGAATTAAGACTGTTAATGCATATTACAAATAGTAATGGGGCAGCTTCATCTGGGGGACACCTGCAACACCTGAGATAAAATACAAGAGCCCCACTGAACGAAAGTTATGACTGAAACTACAGTTCTATGAATCCCAGATGACCACCAGAGGCGGTGCTTAAAGCACGAATGATCACCCTTGCGCATGCACAGGTCGAGAATCTTATACCAACATAGTCACGTGTGACCCCCGGTGACACCGGTGTGCCTATATAGTCATGTGACAGTGACAGCTCAGTCCCTTAATCTTCTCGCGAAAACATGATGATTCCAAGGGACCAAGCACTCTGGCGGTCATCCGGGATTCATAGAACCGTAGTTACAGTCGTAACTTTCGTTCTATTTCATCCCTACTGACCCGCAGAGGCGGTGCTTAAAGCACGGATGACTATTACCAACAGAGTCGTAAAGGAATCACACACAGAAACAACAACCAAAAACATGCCCAACTCACTGGGAAGATGGTGTGCGCCGGGACAGGATCCCCTGCATTGGGTGAGGGGTGGCCAAGTTAACCCTGTAAAACCTAGCAAAGGTATTTGGGGATGACCAAGAGGCTCCTGAGCAAATAGCTTCCAGAGTGAGACCAGTCATATCGGCCCATGACACACCGACATCGTACACCAGCGGGGGGTTGGAGGCCCCGCTGAATGTACNCTCACTGGGAAGATGGTGTGCGCCGGGACAGGATCCCCTGCATTGGGTGAGGGGTGGCCAAGTTAACCCTGTAAAACCTAGCAAAGGTATTTGGGGATGACCAAGAGGCTCCTGAGCAAATAGCTTCCAGAGTGAGACCAGTCATAGCGGCCCATGACACACTGACACCCCTGGTGGAATGGCACCGTACACCAGCGGGGGGTTGGAGGCCCCGCTGAATGTACACCAGTTCCACTACATCCACAATCCAACCCCCAAGGCGCTGTTTAGAAAGGGCCTGCCCCTTGCGGGGCCCCGCGTAGCAGACAAACAGATTATTCGACTGACGGAGAGAAGCTGTGAGACTGACATATGCCTTCAGTGCCCGAACAGGGCAGAGAAGCTTATCAGGCCGATCCGTATCAAGGCGAGCAAGCTGGAGGGGCACAGTGTGGCTTGCGGATGAAGCCACTTTAGGAAGAAACGCCGCATCAGGCCAAAGAGTAACACCCGAACCAGCCGGGTTGCAACGGCAGCAGGACTCGTGAACAGAGAGTGCATGTAGTTCACCCACCCGTTTCGCTGAGGCCATGGCGAGGAGAACAGCTGTCTTCTTTGACACACACTTAAGGCTTGCCTCCACCAATGGTTCATAGGGAGGAGAGCGCAGGGCAGCAAGGACAATAGAGAGGTCCCACACCGGCACAACAGGGTGTGTGGGAGGGTGCAAACGCCGGGCACCCCTCAAAAACAAGGAAACGTCCTTGTTACGACCCACCGTCTCCCCACTCACCACCCAGTGCCAGCAAGAGATGGCAGCCACATAGACTTTCAGAGTGGATGGAGAGCTACCTTGAGAAAGCAGTGCTTGAAGGAAGGTGAAAATAACAGAAACAGGACAGTGTACAGGGTCCTCATTTCTTTCCTGACACCAGCGGCTAAAAGCCTTTTACTTATGGGCGTACACCAGACGCGTGGAAGGGGCCCTGGCATTAGTCATCGTATGTCCGATGTCCCCGCCATACTCCGAGAAGGAAAAGCCTGGCCCTGTAGTGGCCAGACCCAGAATTAGAGCCGACTGGGATTGGGATGCAGGATCTGACCGCCCAGCTGTGACAGCAGGTCCTTCCTGCAGGGAAGAGGCATTGCAGAGCTGCAACAGAGCCTGTGCCGCATTGGAAACCAAGTCCTCCCTGGCCACCGGGGGGCCACCAGAAGGAGCTGATATCCCTCCTAAAGGACCCTCAGGAGTGTTGGGCCTATCAGGGGAAGTGGCAGGAAGGCATAGAAGAGTGCCCTCGGCCAGTTGTGTGACAGCGCATCCTGACCTAGGGGACTGGCACTGTCTGACAGAGAGAAGCACAGCGGGCAATGTGTCGTCTCTCAGGAAGCGAATAAATCTACAGCTGCTCTCCCGAACCTCTCCCAAATAGTTTCCATTACATCCCGGTGGAGCCTCCACTCCCCCGGTGGTGGACGCCCCCGGGATAGGATGTCAGCAGGAACATTCTGCACCCCCGGGATGTGGGTCGCCCTCAGTCTGCCTCAGTAGCATCAAAGACCGTGTTCCCCCTTGATGGTTGATGTGAAAAACAACCGACATGTTGTCTGACCGCACCAGAACATGCCTTCCCCACAGGATCGGGAGGAAGTACCGCAGCACTCGGTGCACAGCCTCCAACTCCAGAGCGTTGATGTGGTGCCGCCTCTCTCGTGGAGACCATGTCCCCCGAGCGATCTGTCACTGCCACAAGGCCCCCCATCCTGTGGTGGANAGGACAGTGTACAGGGTCCTCATTTCTTTCCTGACACCAGCGGCTAAAAGCCTTTTACTTATGGGCGTACACCAGACGCGTGGAAGGGGCCCTGGCATTAGTCATCGTATGTCCGATGTCCCCGCCATACTCCGAGAAGGAAAAGCCTGGCCCTGTAGTGGCCAGACCCAGAATTAGAGCCGACTGGGATTGGGATGCAGGATCTGACCGCCCAGCTGTGACAGCAGGTCCTTCCTGCAGGGAAGAGGCATTGCAGAGCTGCAACAGAGCCTGTGCCGCATTGGAAACCAAGTCCTCCCTGGCCACCGGGGGGCCACCAGAAGGAGCTGATATCCCTCCTAAAGGACCCTCAGGAGTGTTGGGCCTATCAGGGGAAGTGGCAGGAAGGCATAGAAGAGTGCCCTCGGCCAGTTGTGTGACAGCGCATCCTGACCTAGGGGACTGGCACTGTCTGACAGAGAGAAGCACAGCGGGCAATGTGTCGTCTCTCAGGAAGCGAATAAATCTACAGCTGCTCTCCCGAACCTCTCCCAAATAGTTTCCATTACATCCCGGTGGAGCCTCCACTCCCCCGGTGGTGGACGCCCCCGGGATAGGATGTCAGCAGGAACATTCTGCACCCCCGGGATGTGGGTCGCCCTCAGTCTGCCTCAGTAGCATCAAAGACCGTGTTCCCCCTTGATGGTTGATGTGAAAAACAACCGACATGTTGTCTGACCGCACCAGAACATGCCTTCCCCACAGGATCGGGAGGAAGTACCGCAGCACTCGGTGCACAGCCTCCAACTCCAGAGCGTTGATGTGGTGCCGCCTCTCTCGTGGAGACCATGTCCCCCGAGCGATCTGTCACTGCCACAAGGCCCCCCATCCTGTGGTGGATGCGTCGGTAGACACAACCTCCCGACGGGATGGCAGCAAACCCAGCGGAACTCCCTTTGTCATGAATTCTGCCTCTCGCCACTGAGCCAGTGATGCGAGGCATTGAGGGGATACTCGCAGTTTTCTGTGACAGTGTGACGCACGAGAAGGGTCCAGCCTCAGACTGTTGAGCCACATCTGCAGTGGTCGCAGAGACAGTAGCCCTAGGGGTACTACATTAGCGGCAGCTGTCAGCTTTCCCAGCAGACGGAGAAAGAGAACAAAGGGGGCCGCCCGACCGGGAAGAAAAGCAGGCAGCATCTGCAGAATGCCCTCGACACGCTGAGGCGATGGGCGAGCAGTCAGAGAGAGAGAGTCCATCATGATACCGAGAAACGTTATTTGCTGAGACAGAATCAGGTTGCTCTTCTGCCAGTTCACGCGAAGACCCAATAGGTCCATGTAATCAACAAGGTGCATGTGACTGCAGCAGCTTGAGCTTTTGTGGGCACACAGATGAGCCAGTCGTCCAAATAAGGCAGGATCTTCAACCCTCTAGCCTGCAGAGGACACAAGGCCATGGCCATGCAACGCATGAACACATGCAGGGACAGAGAGAGGCCGAATGGGAAAACCCTGAACTGAAAAAGCTTGCCCTGAAATGCAAAGCGGAGAAAACGCCAATGCTGTGGTGCAATCGAGACATGAAAATATGCGTCCTTCAA
>NW_015152207.1:29043-30285 GCF_000732505.1 Cyprinodon variegatus
TGCCTCTGTCAGAGGAGACTGAGCCAGCCAGACCGGGCGACGTGCCTGAACAAGGGTAGACAGGACACGTCCAACCTCCCTCGACAGAAGAGCAAATGCATGGAGGGATGCATCCATCAGTCCTTGGGTAGGTGCATCGATCGCGACACCCTCCGAGGAAGCCGAGAGACCCAGTGGTAAATGCGACAGGGAATTACCAAAACGAGACCCAGACTCAAAAGGCTCTACAGAGCAGATCCTCAGTGACACAGCACTGAGGACGAGGACACCTGGCATTGGCCCTCAAAGCCTCATCCGGCACCACAATGAGGGAAGCTATGGCCGGCTCAACAGAAGGCATATGGCCCAAGCCAAAACTGGGCGCATTTTGCATGGCCGCCAGTGCCCTGCCGTCAGAGGTCAGCCTCGAGAAGGCCTTAGTGTCTGTCCAACAGGTATGGAGCTCCTTCACATACTATGCAGACGGGGGAATCATAAAGGACGACCTAGTAGTAGGATGCAGAAAGAAAGCACTGGAAGCCGCAGGTTGGTCCTGTGGAGCATCCAGATGCAACCGGGTGAGGGCAGTTCTCAGAGCGCCCACTACAGAACAACCCTCCTCCGACTGAGAGCCAGAAGAGATATGTGAGCCGGCTTCTGAGAGGAGTGAGCCGGAGTCAAATTGATCCCGAAAATCAGTGCCAGACGTTGCCAGGGAAATGGCATCATCATCTAAAGCAGAGACTCCCGAACCAACGCTGTGTCCTTGGTCAGGGTCTCCAGACATGCTAGCGCCACGCTCGCCCCTAAGGGACTCAAGCAACGCCTTCATCCCTTCCAGCTCAGAAGCGAGCTGGGCCACCTGCCCAGATATGCCCTCTGGAACCCTGGGGCTCTTGCTCCTCTTCTGTGGAGGCCCCATAGCCTCAGAAGACACACGTTTCACAGGCTGGCTGGCGCCTTGAAGGCCAGCCAAACGAGCGTTACGTATGGACAAAGGCAGGACAGAACATTTAGGATATGCCGCATGTGTCAACGCCTCTTCCAAATAATCCAGTCCCAAACAAGAGGGACACAAATCATGCCCATCCTCCAACTGGAGAGGGGCCAAACAAGCTCTACAGCACAGCGCGTCCAACATGTCACGCTCACAGGGCTAGGTCAGGTCGAGCTGAAATCACCACTCTTGACACTCACCAAGCGGACAGATCGGGAGACCAGGTCGAGCAGAGAATGCCACCAGGGGTTCCCCAGCAGCAAGGC
>NW_015152207.1:35060-46123 GCF_000732505.1 Cyprinodon variegatus
GTAATAAATACATGAATAAAGCACAATCATACTCGGTTTTGCATACCCGCTCTATTTTTAAATACGCAGTAGAGGTATTTAAACGTAGTAGAGGACATGTACCTGTATATAAAACCTGCGCCTTTTAGTACGGTGCGCTTTATGGTCGTGAAAATACGGTAACAATGCTGCGTCTTGGGTGGACTGCTTTTCCATTACTTGAAGAAAACTTCTCCTTCTGACGTTCACATAGTCTCATCAATTTTAATTGCCAGAGCAATAAGGGATCAAAAAACTGCTGGCAAATCCAAAGGTGCCAACTGATCCTTAATTTCTCTGGATAATCCATTCAAAAAGGCATCAAAAAGAGCTGACTGATTCCAATCACTGCCAGCTGCCAGTGTAGGGTATTCAATGGCATAGTCCGAAACACGCCTCTCCTACTGATGTGGTTGATAGAGAGCTCTGGCTGCCTCTCTTTCTGGCCTGGTATGCTAAAAAAACTGAGTAAAGCGTTTAGTAAAAAGTTCTAGATGACATCATACACGTGCTGCTTTGTTTTTTAAAACATATAAATATAAAAAATATAACCGCAGATGTCTAGGGGACAGTGATTAACTTACATGTTATGAATGCTGGCGTACCATAAAGAATAAATTATGAACAGTTCAGTTTGTGCCTTCAAGTCGTTGTGCATAGAAAGACATTACTTGTATATAACCTAATGGAATATCTTCAGAACGGTTCCAAATGACACAAAACTCATATGGGTGAGTAGAACATGATGCAATAACGTAAAATTTAGGGCCCAATGTAAAAAAAAAAAAAACCCATTCCCCTTTAATTCCTTATTTTATTTGACCTTCAGTAAATTGAATATATTATATCAATTAAATTAGGTTTTTTTTGCACATCTATCAGCCATCTCATTCCCGTCTATTCCTGTATGACAGTGGTGTGCAAACTGTGGTACGCATACCACCAGTGGTACGCGACCGCCCTCTAGTGGTACGTAGGGGGATGTTTTGATTTTCCATATTTTTTTCCACATTTTCACTTACAAGAAGACCAAAAATATATATATATTATAAATACAATGTTTTAAAACAAATATGTAGCGTTAGTTAATTAAATTCTGCCTTAGAAAATATTTGTTGCAAACATGCGCTGCTTACGTAGGCACGTAGCTTACAGGCTGCACAGAATCATGGGATCACTAGCATAGAATCACTTCAACTGTTGGTGCAAGCAGGGACATTCACGGAAATGCAGAAAAACAAAAAAAAAATGTAATGTTATAACCTCAAAATGAGTTTAAAAGCATGGCTAAGTGGAGGGAAAAGGGCGGAGAAAAGAAAAGTGCATGATTCGAGCGAGGAAGCAGAACCAAGCACTTCAACTGCTAACGTCGAAAGATGCAGTGTTGGGATCTGGAGATTCACCACCTTTCTCCAGCAGAGTGCGCTGTGGGTCTCCTGGGCTGGAGCCCTCCAGCACACCTGACGCTCATCAGCCCATCAGGAGACCTTCCTACATAACCAGCAGCCAGACCTTCCTTCAACGCCGCAGTGTTGACCAAGTTTGGTTAGCGAACCTGAGCCTCTGTTATTCTGATACAATCTTAGTTGTCTCCTGGAGAGAAACCTGATTCTAATCTGCCTCTGTCTTCTTGCTCACAGGAAACCCATCTAAGTCTAAAGCTCCGGATGAGCTTTGCCTGTAAACCTGCCTGCCTGCCTAAGGGAGCCAAACCTGAAGATCTCAATCTGGACTCCTCCTGCTGCTCTCAAGGAAGAGCTGAAATCTCAAACCAAGGTCTGCCACTCACAAGTCAGAAGCTAGACGCTGCTGCTGCTGAGCACTCTGCTGAACCAACAGTCTCTGGAACCAGCCGGTTCCCTCTCTCACAAAGATCAATCTGGACCTCTTCAAGGTATATTCTGAATAATCTAAATTCAACAAACCATCTGACTGCCTGGCTAATCAAACTATCCGTCTCTGCAGACATCAGTGAATCCAGTCCCGGACCAGTGCCTGAACCAGTTCATGTTCTTTGTGTTAAAACCTTCAATAAACTCTGTTAAACTTTTACTCAGCTTCCAGTGGTGTTCTGCATGTGGGTTAAGTCTCTTAAGCCAATCATGACAGAACACTGTGGCCAAACACAAAACCCAGCAGATCACCTCCGGAGGCTTGAGGAGCAAGCTGCCAAAATCCAAGGACATGCGCACACCCTCCGTGAGTTAAACACTCATATTGAACACCAGAATCAAGTTTTGCAGGAATACGTTGGCTACATGAGGAATGCTAATGCCACGCCAGTAGTACTTCCTGTTCCGGAACCACTTCCGCCTCAAAGGTCACCGACAGTCACGTCATTTCCGGAGTTCCGCCCGAGCCCTCCTGAAAGATTTTCAGGTAACCAAAAGGACTGTAAAGGATTTTTGTTTCAGTGTTGTTTGCTTTTTGAGCACTCTCCTGTCAGTTTTCCGAATGATAGGAAGAAAATCTCCTTCTCAACTTACTGGACGAGCCCTTGAATGGGCGGAGGCAAGGTTCTCTTCTGAGTCCAGCTTTTCATGTACCTTTTCTGAGTTTATATCTGAGTTTTCTCAAGTTTTCAACCAAGACTCAGATAAAACTATTGATTCCTGAGCCCTGCTGAGTTTAAAGCAGGGAGATTCGACAGTGGCTGAGTTCTCCATTGACTTCCGGGTTAAAGCTNCGCCCTCTAGTGGTACGTAGGGGGATGTTTTGATTTTCCATATTTTTTTCCACATTTTCACTTACAAGAAGAGCAAAAATATATATATATTATAAATACAATGTTTTAAAACAAATATGTAGCGTTAGTTAATTAAATTCTGCCTTAGAAAATATTTGTTGCAAACATGCGCTGCTTACGTAGGCACGTAGCTTACAGGCTGCACAGAATCATGGGATCACTAGCATAGAATCACTTCAACTGTTGGTGCAAGCAGGGACATTCACGGAAATGCAGAAAAACAAAAAAAAAATGTAATGTTATAACCTCAAAATGAGTTTAAAAGCATGGCTAAGTGGAGGGAAAAGGGCGGAGAAAAGAAAAGTGCATGATTCGAGCGAGGAAGCAGAACCAAGCACTTCAACTGCTAACGTCGAAAGATGCAGTGTTGGGATCTGGAGATTCACCACCTTTCTCCAGCAGAGTGCGCTGTGGGTCTCCTGGGCTGGAGCCCTCCAGCACACCTGACGCTCATCAGCCCATCAGGAGACCTTCCTACATAACCAGCAGCCAGACCTTCCTTCAACGCCGCAGTGTTGACCAAGTTTGGTTAGCGAACCTGAGCCTCTGTTATTCTGATACAATCTTAGTTGTCTCCTGGAGAGAAACCTGATTCTAATCTGCCTCTGTCTTCTTGCTCACAGGAAACCCATCTAAGTCTAAAGCTCCGGATGAGCTTTGCCTGTAAACCTGCCTGCCTGCCTAAGGGAGCCAAACCTGAAGATCTCAATCTGGACTCCTCCTGCTGCTCTCAAGGAAGAGCTGAAATCTCAAACCAAGGTCTGCCACTCACAAGTCAGAAGCTAGACGCTGCTGCTGCTGAGCACTCTGCTGAACCAACAGTCTCTGGAACCAGCCGGTTCCCTCTCTCACAAAGATCAGTCTGGACCTCTTCAAGGTATATTCTGAATAATCTAAATTCAACAAACCATCTGACTGCCTGGCTAATCAAACTATCCGTCTCTGCAGACATCAGTGAATCCAGTCCCGGACCAGTGCCTGAACCAGTTCATGTTCTTTGTGTTAAAACCTTCAATAAACTCTGTTAAACTTTTACTCAGCTTCCAGTGGTGTTCTGCATGTGGGTTAAGTCTCTTAAGCCAATCATGACAGAACACTGTGGCCAAACACAAAACCCAGCAGATCACCTCCGGAGGCTTGAGGAGCAAGCTGCCAAAATCCAAGGACATGCGCACACCCTCCGTGAGTTAAACACTCATATTGAACACCAGAATCAAGTTTTGCAGGAATACGTTGGCTACATGAGGAATGCTAATGCCACGCCAGCAGTACTTCCTGTTCCGGAACCACTTCCGCCTCAAAGGTCACCGACAGTCACGTCATTTCCGGAGTTCCGCCCGAGCCCTCCTGAAAGATTTTCAGGTAACCAAAAGGACTGTAAAGGATTTTTGTTTCAGTGTTGTTTGCTTTTTGAGCACTCTCCTGTCAGTTTTCCGAATGATAGGAAGAAAATCTCCTTCTCAACTTACTGGACGAGCCCTTGAATGGGCGGAGGCAAGGTTCTCTTCTGAGTCCAGCTTTTCATGTACCTTTTCTGAGTTTATATCTGAGTTTTCTCAAGTTTTCAACCAAGACTCAGATAAAACTATTGATTCCTGAGCCCTGCTGAGTTTAAAGCAGGGAGATTCGACAGTGGCTGAGTTCTCCATTGACTTCCGGGTTAAAGCTGCAGCCTCAGGCTGGAACGAGTGCACACTTAAGAGTGCTTATTTTAAGGCTTTAAATGATAACATCAAAGACGAACCTGCTAGTCTGGAGGATTTAATCCGATTAACCATCAGATTGGATAATAGACTTCGGACAAGAAATAACTCTAGGCAACGAAGCCTGAATTTTTCTGTTTCTGCTCCAGCATTTAACAATGCTTCTGTTTTTTCTGGATCCCCAGAACCCAGTACCAGGCCAAAGACTAAGAATCAGACTCTTCCAGCGCCTGTCCAAATCTCTTACTTCTCTTCCTCAGAAGGAACGGAGGTCGAACCCATGCAAATTGGACACACAAGGCTATCCCCTGAAGAAAGACAACGGAGATTTAGAGGAAATCTTTGTCTGTACTGTGGTGAGACTGGCCATTTCATTGCGTCATGCCCGGCTAAATCAAAAGCCAGGGCCTGTCAGAGGAATTGAGGAGTCTGAAGGGCCATCTAAGATCGGAGAAAAGTACTAATTTATTGTTGCCTGCAACCCTTTTTTTCCCCAACCAGAATCTCACATTATCAGCATTCATCGACTCTGGGTGTGAGAGAAATCTCATTGATTCAGATCTGGTCCAGCAATTAAAGATTTAGACTGTTCCATTAACAAAGCCTCTCAGAGTATCTGCCATTGATGGAAAGAAGCTTCATCACTCACTCATCAGACACAACCTTTAGAACTTCTTATCTCTGGGAATCACCGTGAAACGCTAACATTTTTTGTTTTTCCCTCAGCATGCTCTCCTCTGGTGCTTGGATTCGAGTGGCTGGAACGTCACGACCCCCATATCAACTGGGCTGAACGCCACATTGAGTCTTGGTCCACTTCCTTTCACGAGTCATGCCTTCGTTCTGCGGCTCCTACTATTCAGTCCCCTAGAGGTAGGGGGGAGATGGACTCTCCTGACCTTACTTCTGTTCCTCCCGAGTATCATGATCTGGCACCAGTCTTCAGTAAGGTCAGTGCGACGTCTCTTCCACCTCACAGACCATATGACTGCGCCATTGATTTACTACCAGGAGCCCCTCTTCCCAGCAGTAGACTGTTTAACATCTCCAAACCAGAACGTGAAACTATGGAGAAGTATATCAATGAGTCTCTAGCCGCTTGAATTATTCGTCCATCTTCATCTCCTCTCGGTGCTGGTTTCTTTTTTGTGGGAAAAAAGGATGGTTCCCTCCGGCCCTGTATTGACTACAGAGGTTTGAATCAGATAACCGTCAAAAATAAGTATCCCCTACCATTACTGGCATCAGCTTTTGAACCTGTTCAAGGTGCGACAGTGTTCACCAAACTCGATTTAAGAAACGCCTATCATCTCCTTAGAATAAGAGAAGGGGATGAATGGAAAACAGCCTTTAAGACCCCCATAGGCCAATTTGAATACCTGGTCATGCCTTTTGGTCTTACAAACGCTCCTGCCTGCTTCCAAGCTCTAGTAAACGACGTCCTCAGAGATTTTTTGAATGTTTTTGTTTTTGTATACATCGATGATATTTTGATCTACTCCAAGAACCTCTCAGACCACAAGAAACATGTTCGTCTAGTTCTTCAGAGACTACTGGAAAACAAACTCTTCGTGAAGGCTAAAAAATGTGAATTTCACCAACCATCTGTCACTTTTCTAGGGTTTGTGCTCGAAGGCGGGCAGGTGAAGCCATCCAAAGACAAAATTAAGGCAGTTCTGGACTGGCCAACACCTGAAAACCGTAAACAGCTTCAGAGGTTCCTAGGGTTTGCAAATTTCTACAGACGCTTCATAAGAAATTATAGTCAGACAGCTCTACCTCTCACAGCTCTGACTTCTGTGAAGAAGACATTCCAATGGACACCTGAAGCAGAAAATGCTTTTAATAAACTAATTTAAAAGACAAGCCGGTGGACTTATTTCAAAGAAAAGTGACGAGCTGAAGCAGTCAAAATCCATTGTTCGTTCCTGTACTACACCCTCAACCGATGCAAAGGAAGCTTCCTAGGAAGGTAGCCTTCTCGTTGTTAGGTCAGGTGAGCTACACACAATCTGCTTAAAGCTATGTTTTCCACTCACTAAAAAAGTATGTGGGGAGAAGGCAACAAAAAAGTTGGACTTGGTATCACATTTAAAAGACACTGTTTCCCAGAGAATAAAGATATGTCAGACGACGTTCTGAAAACACTAATTCAACGAATTAAGAGCGGCCTTTTTTTTTCCCTGCAACAGAGACGACAGATGTCGCAGATCTGGCAAATTTGCTGGTGTATGTGAGATAATAATACAAAGGTGCAGCTCATGAGGATTTCCTGCGCTGTCAGCCCCTGGAGACCAGAACTACAGCTGAGCACATATTTCAGCTACTGGACACCTTTATCCAAGAACATGGGATTGATTGGGAAAAGTGTATCGTGTCTGTACAGACGGGGCCAGTGGACGCCACAGTAGAGAAGCAGCACGGATTCGCGAGGTGGCACCTGAGATGAGATAGACGCATTGTAGCATCCATCGCGAGGCGCTTGCTGAGGAAGAAGATGCCTGATGAGTTGAAGTCTGTTCTGGACCCGTAAAAACTGTGAACTTCATCAAGGCCCGACCCATGAACTCCCGTCTGCTTCAGGTACTGTGTGATGAAATGGGCAGCGAGCACGTCCAGCTCCTTCTTCATATTGAAGTAAGGTGGTTGTCGAGAGGCATAGTGCTCACAAGACTGTTTGAGTTGCACAGAGAGATTCTCGTGTTTTTACAGGACAAGAACTTTCCTTTGACACACCTTTTTGAAGACACTGTAGGCTATGGCTCAGTGAGCTTGCGTACCTGTCTGATTTATTCTCACACTTCAACAAGTTAAATTTGGGATTGCAGGGACTGTGTCAGCGTTTTTGACATGCAAGATAAAATCAGCGCAGCGCTGACAAAGATGAAACTGTTCGAAATCAGAGCAAAGGCAGGCGATTTTTCAGCTTTTCCTTCTTTGGAGAGTTTTTTGTCTGACGACTTATAACTTGAGGTCAGCGTCAGAGATTACACCATTGCGCACCTCGTCTCCCTCCAACAGCAACTCGGGGAATATTTCCCTGTGACACCCAAAGAGAAGAACTGGATGAGAAGCCCTTACGACATTTCGAACCCTCCGACATGCACACAAACTTAACTATCACTGAGCAGGAGAGTTTAATCGAACTGTCTTGTGATGAGACTCTGAAATGCGATTTCAAGAAACAGTCGCTGCTTGACTTTTGGATACAGCAACATGGGGAATACCGTGTGCTGTTGGACAAGGCCGTGCGTATTCTCCTGTCTTTAGCAACGACCTATCTATGTGAGAAAGGTTTCTCTTCACTGGCTGCCATAAAAACAAAATACAGGTCAAGGTTGGATGCAGAGCCAGACCTAAGATTGAAACTGCCCTAGAGCCAGACATCAAAGGACTGTGCGCAGAGAGACAGGCACACCCCTCTCATTAGGTATCCAAGTTATTCATATTCAGCAACATGCTGGTAGCTCAGGGGTTCATTTCCGGGTAATTCTGAAAGCTATTTTATAACAATTAACTTGGAGTATTACTAGAAAAAAAACAACAACATTTATTTTGGTTTTATTTGGCAACCAGATTAGGAGCATATGTGCCATTTTCATTCAGTTACTGTGCAGATGTCACAACTTTTGTGTTTATTTTGCTCCTTGAGACTGAGTAGGTCTATGTGAGAATTGTTGGGCAAAGTTGTATGTATTTGTAGATAACTCCATGAATAACTCAGTAAATAATTCAGTAAGATAACAATTCGGGTAACAATAAATAACCACAACAAGGAATAACGTGTCTCCTGTGTGTTAAAAACTAATATAGAGGGAAAATAATGGCTATATTTTTAAACCGGTCATCATGGTGGTACTTGGACAGCTGAATATTTTCTCAGGTGGTACTCAGTAACAAAACTTTGAGCACCACTGCTATATGAGAAGGAATCCATATAAAATAAACTAATAAATCCATTAAATTCTAAATAATAATAATATTATAATAATAATATATCAGGTGTGCTGTCTGAGTAACTATGTTTAAGGCCAACATGATCCCAAACATTTCTCCTGTGTAGACTGAAACTCCGTAACTGATTCTCTTATTCAATTTAAAATGGAATTCTGGAACTACAAAAGAAACACCATTCCTATTATTTAAATCTTTTGAAGCATCCATAAAAATTTTAACAAAACCATATTTCTCATCTAAATATTGCTGAACCATATTTGAATCAGAGATACTCTCCTTATTTCTCCGTTTAAACAGCAAAGTTAAATCGGTGTCTATATTAGGCAACAATGGTGGATGAATTAATGAGCTAATAACTGTTTTACTGACGTTTATATGAGATAATTCAAGATCTTTTATAATATTATCTGCTTACCATCCAAAGGAATTTAATTTCTTCTTTCCTTTTCCCCCAACATGGTTTTAAAATATATTGACATGGATGAGTTTCACAATGATTCTTTACCTAAAACCAGTAACTAGAAAGTATTTGAAATCTCCTCTACTGTAGTGGCATTTCCCCCATTTCTACCTGTAATGCTGATGTTGGTGTTGTTATTATGGCCGCTGTGCATAATCTCAATGCTTGATACTGAATAATAGCCAATTTCTTAAGTAATGACTCTGATGCTGAACCAAAAGCAATACGTCCATAATCAAAAACAGACCTAATTAAACCTGTATAAATTGATTTCAATGCTTTCCACTCAGCTCCCCACTCATTCCCAATCAAACACCTCATAACATTTAGAACTCTTTTACATTTATCAATCATCTTTTCAATATGAACTTTCCAAGTAAGTCTTTCATCCAACCATATGCCCAAAAATTTTAATTGTTTTACTAAGTCATATCTATATATTTTTTAACTTTATATCTTCAGAAACGTTTTCTTTGTAAAAAAACAAAACTTTTCTTTTATCTACAGAAATCCTGAATACCTATCTAAAGGACCAGTCTTTTATTTTATGAATGGCTTCTTGAACCTTTTTAACTAAGAAACCTAAATCTTTACCCCTCTTCCAAATTGATCCATCATCAAACAGCAATTAAATAAAACACCCAATCTATTCTCAACATCTTCAAACATATCATTAATCACAATATAAACAAAATAAAGGACTAACTATGCTTCCTTTGGGAATACCATTTTCAATATAAATATTTCCTGAAAATTGTTTTCTTATTCTTGGCAAAGGAGGCTGCAGAGGAAGAGGTTTAAATAGGTGAGGCAATTGGCAACAAGACACAGAAAAGTTAAAGAAAGTTATCAACAGAGCTGCATTTGTTTTTTTTACTTTAAGTTCACCTTATTTTATGCCCTAACTTACTTTTAATAATTCATCTTTAATAATTAGTTTTTAGCTGTGAGTTATTAATTTCCTGTAAGAATTGAAAGTTTTGTTTCTTTAAAAGCACCACTGAATTTAAAATGTATTATTATAACTTAGTATAGTGTAAGCGTAAAATATAGTATGGTTTAAATATGTACAGTGTAAGGTTTAAACAACTTTTGCCTTCTAATTTTAACCCGTTTCTCTCTCTAGCTGAGGTTTTTTTTTTTTTTAACTCTCCTCTTCACCCATCTTTACCTTCTTTTTAGCCTCTAACTTCTCCTCATATTGGTTTATCTTTGTATTGCAATATTAAAAGAACATCCTTGAGGAAAACAGAAAAAGTGATTTTCTTAGCATAAAATAAAAAAATTCTCCAAGTGGGGAGTTGACAATTCCCTACGACCTCGCCTTGTTCTAGTGCTTAAGAACTGCAAATCTCCCATTATCCACAGGTAATTTAACTCTGCCCAGTATGCAAACCAATCCTCTGGTGCCGACAGGGATACCTGGGGGGGGGGATCCCAATCTAGATTACCGATGTCTCAGTAAAATTAAGTACCTTCTAGTAGCCCTTACAACCTTCATCTCGGTGCTTAGAGAAAGTTCCCACTTTCCTATGCGAGGGTCTACAGGTGAAAAACCCCAAAATGTCACTCCTCTCCCCAAAAGAAAAAATATCTTTTATCATGTATGTATATACGTTTGTATGTATGTATATGTACGTTATGTTGGTAGGTTCTTCATCATCATCATCATCATCATCATGAAGTTGATTGCTCCTTTCTACGGTGAACAGGGTTTAAAACGAAAAAGTATTTCCAAGTAGTTTTATTTTATTTAATTTTTTCCGGAATGAAAGCCTCTATCTTAACTAAGAAAATTAACGTTTTAATATACATTTTATTTAATAAACAAACTGTAAATGATTTATTGCAAACAGTAGTCTTTATCAAATAGTAAATAGCAAAATAGGCTAAAAATTCTTTAAAGCTGTGAAATAAATATTGTTGATTTTATTGAACTCTCATCTGCACAGCCTAAAAAATTAGTTAAATGAAATTATCTAATTAGATGATGTGCTACGCAGGTATTTATATTGGATTTTAAGCACATAAAATGAGATAAAGGCTACTTTTCAAACCACACGATTTGGATAATATCAAGTAGATTAAGTTGTTTTAGTCACGTATAGGACAATAAAGATGAACAGATTCCTTTGTGCTTTGATAAAGTCAGGGTTTATTTTTTGTTAGGTTTTTTTTT
>NW_015152207.1:52728-63059 GCF_000732505.1 Cyprinodon variegatus
TTTATTATATTTGTTCTTGTTTTATTGGCTGTTTTATTTTACTTGTTCTTTTGTACTTCCTATAGTAATTTTAAGAAATTACTTTTTTTTGGAAATTTTTATATTTGTAACTGTTTTTACTGTATGTTTTTAATGTGGACCCCAGGAAGACTAGCTGTTTGCCATGGCAACAGCTAATGGGGATCCTTAATAAAATTACAATTACAATTACTCTCTGTGGTCTCCTCTATTTCATCCGATGTGGAATAGCGGGTGACAGAGCGCAAATCACCCAACATATTCTCATTATCAGTTCGTATGAAATCGTACGAAAAGTTATGCACAGTATTTCGTACGTTGTTGACGTTTTTCCTCGCAAAAACAGATCAGTGCACATGCGCAGCCAGACAGACGACAAAAGCAGATCCGCGGATGGACGTAAAACTGGGAAAAACAGTGCAATAATTACTTCCTAATGTCTCTCACTAGGTTGCTTGCTGTTTTGTATCTTAGGGTTAGGTGTAGGGTCAGGGTTAGGGTTAATTGTATGTTAAATTCTATGTTATTGAATGGTGCGTAAGATGTGCATGCACAAGGATATCTTGTCTCGAGGCAAGACGTAAAAATACGAAGAAATAAGACAAAAAAAAACGTCAAAAACGTACGAAATTTATGTGCACAACTTTTCGTACGATTTCATACGAACTGATAATGAGAATACACTGAATCACCACATGCGCGACAATTGTGTAAAAAAACAGCCAATAATGCATTTTATCATGAATTATATACGTTTAAATAACTCTTTTTAACAACCAGGTTTTGTTGTTAATAAGGAGCTGCAGTGTCACCGAGCTGAAAGAGTTCCAGCTGCTAAGGAGTAGTCGCAAAGAGCGGCATGCGCTCTGACCGCAAACAGGAGTGGAACTTTCAGGTTGTTAAGATTAGTCTTTATCATTGCAAATGCCTTTTAAAGTAAAACAACTAACCTAAACTAAAAGTGTATAAGTTTATTTTGCGAGCTAAGCACCAGGTTAAAGAACTGGGGAGATTAATTAACAGAGAAGTAAATATTTACAGAGAGAGGGTTTTCAGACCACGTATGGATGTCCTTTCTTTTTTTTCTTCTTTTTTTTGTCCTGTCTGGCAATGTGGCAAAAAGAAAAGTTGTCTTGATGCCAAAAAGAGAGCCTGACAGATTTTGCTTTCACAAGTCGAGCAGTAGGGCTATTGCCATAGTGTTCCGCTTGATTTATGCTTAAAAATAGCTTTATTCATGAAGGGAGTGTTACAGATTTTATGGACACTGCAATGTAATTAGAACAGGAAAGGAAAGGCAGAAAAAAAGGAGATAATATAAAAGAAAGGGGAGATAAAGGGAGATAATACCTGCAAAGAGATGTAAAAAGAACAGCTCAACCGACGGATATAGAATAAGAGATACAATAAATTAACACCTTAATACTAACGCTTTCTGTATGGAATTGAATCTCTTAAGTAGCTGGAGCCAAGCACATGTAGTTTTTTGTGAGAATGCAATTGTGCATGTAAAGTGCCCCAGGGACCCGAGGCCCCAGGGGTGCCCCAACCCCCAGCGAGAGCCCGACCAGGTTATGCATCTCTCTGTGGATATGCACCTACAATGACGATTTCAGATGCCTTCATGATTTCTAAGTGGGAGAATTTGCATGTTAGCAGGCTGTTTAAATACTTTTTTTTTTTTTTTTCTTTGCCCATAGTATTGATCATCTGTAACCTATAATTATCACAGTCTTTTTCAGCATTCAGTGTGTGTCACAGCTTTAGCCTAGGTTAAACTGCTTCCACCTTCCCATTGGTGGATAGCCGTTATGGGGCCCCAGGTTTTTTTGAAGCAGCCCTCCTGCCTCCTGAAAAGTGTTTTGCATACAAGGAATACTTATTACATAAAAAGCCAAATTCTTTCTCAATAATTGCTATTGCTTAACCAAAGTGTGGTTAAATTGTTTTGACTCTGACACAGCCTTCACAGCTTTTTCCTTATTGTAAGTGAAGGAAAAAAACTCTGTCTAGATCAGAACAGGGCAGATTAGCATATGATGAAAATTTCTCTCTTTGCAAAGATATAAAATAAAGTGCCAACTGAGTGAAATCCATCAATCTTCGTTTATTTAACTGGGTTGAATAGTTGAATATTTTTTCCCACTACACCTTTTGCCCACAAAGAGTAGAGACAGGTCAACATAGAAGGAAAAACTTCTGCAAGAGAGGCAGAAATATGAGAAAAAAAAATTCAGTCTTTTCAGTTTAAAACAAAAGAAGAGGACTACAAAAAAAAAATAAATAAATAACATTTTAAAGACTGTTATAGCATGTTTTTTTCTTGGCCTAATAGGAGTGATTTTAGAGAAATCTTGTACCAGTCTATATGCTGGAATGTTAACAGGGAGTTCAATCTGAAAACCTCACACGGAGAGAAAAGACAATTAGAAGAAATCTATTGATACAATTAATCAAGTCTTTGGCGCTCAGACCTTGGCAGGAAACATAGGGCTGAATTTTTTATTGATATGCATCAACACGAGTAAAGTATAGGGCTGTTTCCCCCCCAGGCCTGAAACTGGTGGTGGAGTGGAGATAGATGAAGTTGGTCAGTCCGTTGGCAAGACGGTATGCTGAGCTTTATAGAGAGATCCAGTGGACTGTGTGAGCTGATACCAGAGCTTCACTCAGGGACCTGGAAGATGGAAGTCAAGCTTGGATAACACAGTCTGAGAGAACCTGTCCATAATGAACAACTATGAAGCAAGACTGGGAGGAAAATCTCCCTTTTGGGAAGAATCCTCTGGCAAAACCAGGTTCAACATGGCAGTCTTCTGCTGGACTGGTTGAAATGAGATGCAGAATGCAGTAAGAGTCCTGGAGAAATGAAACTCTGGTGAAATTTTAGCTACGATGGTGAAGGAGGGGCTGTAGTTGGGTTGAAACAGGGTCATCTGAATGAAGTCAGACAGCACAAGCACTGCCTGTGCACCAGGTAGCAGACGAGATGCGGATCAGAGGCCATTTGAAATGACTTTTGGATGCTGATTGACTTTTGTGGAGGCGTAGTTCAAGCTGATTGGCTGTGATGTAGGCGGATGAAGGCGAGTAATCAGTTTATTCAGTTGAACTTCCGCCTAGGCTCCATTTCAATCTGACACGGAGAGAAAGGAAAATTAGAAGAAATGTATTGATACAATTACTTTAGTCTTTGGCGCTCAGACCTCAGCAGGAAACATAACGCTGAATTTAAAATTGATATGCATGAACAGGAATAAAGAACAGGACTGCACCCCATTCCCCACCCCGCTCCCCCCGAAAAAAGGAAAGATTGATGCCGATACGACAGGACAGCATGCTCAGAAGGCAGTGACTGAATATAACCTAATAAATGTAGAACTGCAGGAAATGTGACAGAGGAGATGACTACAAGAAGGCCTAGCCTTCTAGGCCTTCTAGTAGTCCTGCTCTTGAAGGCTACTCGAAGGCCAGTGCCGCAAAGGCTTACCAATGGAGGAACAATTGCAGTGAAGGCATACCAAGAGAGGGGCAGTTGCAGTGATGTCCTACCAAAAGAGGGTCATTTGCCGCATGACGAATTACACAACTGAGATGAGTGATGAGAATGGGCTATAAAACACAACTGAAATTATCAAACATTCAGATCTGATGAAGGATGTGATCGAGTTTTGAAACAACCACCAGTATTGTAGTTGGCCTACCCTTAAAGGTTGAGAAAGCATTGAGCAGTTCTGATGAATGAATGCATGCTCAGGGCAGATATATAAGGCATAGGCTGATGACCATCAGCAGCGTTGCTGCGAAAAGCCAAGGAGACGCCGCAGACAGCTGTTGTGGCTGCTCCCATTCTGAATGAATGGCCCGACAATGCAAGCTACAGTTCTCTATGCAGGGGTGGGATGTTCCCAAGGGAGAGCGTGTATGTTGGGATTTGTACTGTATAAATGTGTGTGCTGGGCTTGCCCCAGTCAGAGGTCTGTCTCTCCGTCTGCGAATGGAAATAAAGGATACAAAGATTGTTAGAAAGTTTCCAAAACTAGAGGCTTACCTGTTGCTCCTTCTAAACTGAAATTTTTTATAATCCCTAACAAGTGCCTTCAGAATTGCAATATACATTTTTTTTTGTTTTCATTTTTCATTTTCATTAGCATCTCCAAGAGATTAAATTTTAAATTACTTTATTTATCTCAAACAGAAACTAAAAGTTGATGTAAGTCAGAGTTCTGTTTCTCTCAAGGAGTTGTTGTAGCTGTTTGGAGAATGGATCTTCTGTAGCGGTCCCCGGAACTGGAGAAGTCTTTTAATTAAAACACTCCATCTGGGCTTAAAGGTCTTCTGAAGAGGATGCCCACTGTTTTCCATAATGTTCTTTGTTTATGAGGAATTCTTCTTTGTGAAATAGTTTCAAGAGGTTCTAGAAGATGTCATAGAGCAGAGCTGGCCTTCTTTATCAGCTTTTTGAGCTTCTTTGAGTCATTTGCTCAGATGCTGTTAACCCAGCAGATGGTGGCAGAAGGGTTCAAACTCTCCACAAAAGACAAGTAGGAGATATGCAGCCATTTGCCACAAACACTGAATGATCTAAGCAATAATGTCTGCTCTGTCCCTTCTTGCATACAACTTCGCAGTCGCGTCTCCATTTGAGGTTCTTTTGTTTGAAACATTAAAGAAATTCAGCAAAGGTCTGAAATTCAGCCTATGAGAGCCTTCATCGCTTTTATAAGAATAGAAACTAAACGATTGTCTTATGCTCTACTTGTCTTTTGAAATTATTCAACCTTATAAATCTATGCAATAAACCTCACAAGTTATAAAAATTTCCACTACCCACAGCTTACACGAACATTTAGCAAACAGTAATTTAACAATGTAAAACAGAATCTATCATGAGTTTTTGGCGAATGATTCCATGTTGTTGTTTATTTTGTTGCTGTTCTGTTTTTTTGTAGAACAGGTACTTCAGCCTTTTGGTTTGTTCAGTTGCCACTTCCGAAAACTCTCATAAAATGTATAGTTAGGAAAACAAGTTAGGACCAGCTCGACAGCCCACAAGACCTTTTTAACTGGAACATAATGAATTACACTGATCTGTTTATACTGTTAATATGCCAGTAAAAATTCTTTTTGAGGTTTTTCTCAAACACCATTGTAGAACATTGTAATCTAAATGGCACCTGCCTGTCTTCTGATTCCAATAGAAAGATGTCATTTAGTATTCTTTCCTTTTACCAAAAATAACCTCTGCGGTCAAAAACTGCCGTGACAAACATAAAACGTAAAGGAAAGATGTCAACAAGCACGTCATACTTGTTGGCTTTCGAACCCATCTGTTGTTTAAATTCCTCCATGATTTCTAAATGGAAGAATTTGCATATTAGCAGGCTATTCAAATACATTTTTCTGCTTGAGGGTAGAAGTGATAATTTGTAACCTAGAATTTTGTAAAACTAGAATGTTCACCATTCAGAGTGTGTTACAGCTTCTTTCCTTTTACCAAAAATAACCTCTGCGGTCGAAAACTGCCAAGACAAACATAAAACGGTTAAACTGGCTCCACCTTCCCACAGGGGACAGCCATTATTGGGCCCAAGGTGTTTTTGAAGCAGCCCTGATCCATATCACTCTTAAGGTATGTTCCTTTACTTGTTTGGACTTCTGAAAGCAAAATCTGTTGGGCTCTCTTTTTGGCATCAAGACAAAAAAAGAAGAAAAGAAAGAAAGGACATCCATACGTGGTCTAAAAACTCTCTCTCTGCAAATATTTACTTCTCTGTTAATTAAACTCCCCAGTTCTTTAACCTGTTGCTTAGCTCGCAAAATAAACTTATAAACTTTTAGTTTAGGCTAGTTGTTTTACTTTAAAAGGCATTTGCAATGATAAAGACTAATCTTAACAACCTAAAAGTTCCGCTCCTGTTTGCGATCAGAGCGCATGCCGCTCTTTGCGACTACTCCTTAGCAGCTGCGACTCTTTCAGCTCGGCAGGCTACAGTGACACTGCAGCTCCTTATTAGCAACAAAACCTGGTTGTTAAAAAGAGTTATTTAAACATAAATAATTCATGATAAAATGTATTATTGGCTGTTTCTTTACACAATTGTCGTGCACGTGGTGATTTGCGCTCTGTCACCCGCTACTCCACATCGGAGGAAATGGAGGAGACCACAGAGAGCTAAGGTAAAAGTGAAAAAAAAAACCTAACAAAAAATAAACCATGAATTTATCAAAGCACAAAGGAATCTGTTCATCTTTATTGTCCTATACGTGACTAAAACAACTTAACCTACTTGATGTAATCCAAATCGTGTGGTTTCAAAAGTAGCCTTTATCTAATTTTATGTGCTTAAAATCCAATATAAATACCTGCGTAGCACTTCATCTAATTAGATAATTTCATTTAACTAATTAGGCTTTGCAGATGAGAGTTCAATAAAATCAACAATATTTATTTCACAGCTTTAAAGAATTTTTTGCAGAAGTTGTTCCTTCTATGCTGCCTTATCTTTACTCTTTGTGGGTAAAAGGTGTAGTGGCTGAAAGTTGTGGATCGCGTCCAAGAGGAGTTGAAGGTGAGTTGAAAGGCGAGACGTCGTCCAGCCATTGATCACGTACCAGCAAAATCAAAACAAAGGAACTGGAGATAAAGTTCTTCTGACAAACATGTCTGCTTGCCCATAAGCTCACACGTGATTGGACGAGCAGTCGAAGGCTCCTCAGGCTCCTCCAATCACATACGAGGTCATTGTTATACAGAAGGACTCGCGTCTATCATGTTTTTTTTGTTTGTTTTTTTTTTTTGCTTTGTTGGCAATTCCGTGTAACAATACAGAGTAATTCAAACATCAAACANCTGTTAATATGCCAGTATAAATTCTTTTTGAGGTTTTTCTCAAACACCATTGTAGAACATTGTAATCTAAATGGCACCTGCCTGTCTTCTGATTCCAATAGAAAGATGTCATTTAGTATTCTTTCCTTTTACCAAAAATAACCTCTGCGGTCGAAAACTGCCGTGACAAACATAAAACGTAAAGGAAAGATGTCAACAAGCACGTCATACTTGTTGGCTTTCGAACCCATCTGTTGTTTAAATTCCTCCATGATTTCTAAATGGGAGAATTTGCATATTAGCAGGCTGTTCACATACATTTTTCTGCTTGAGGGTAGAAGTGATCATTTGTTACCTAGAATTTTGTAAAACTAGAATGTTCACCATTCAGAGTGTGTTACAGCTTCTTTCCTTTTACCAAAAATAACCTCTGCGGTCGAAAACTGCCAAGACAAACATAAAACGGTTAAACTGGTTCCACCTTCCCACAGGGGACAGCCATTATTGGGCCCAAGGTGTTTTTGAAGCAGCCCTGATCCATATCACTCTTAAGGTATGTTCCTTTACTTGTTTCGACTTCTGAAAGCAAAATCTGTTGGGCTCTCTTTTTGGCATCAAGACAAAAAAAGAAGAAAAGAAAGAAAGGACATCCATACGTGGTCTAAAAACTCTCTCTCTGCAAATATTTACTTCTCTGTTAATTAATCTCCCCAGTTCTTTAACCTGTTGCTTAGCTCGCAAAATAAACTTATAAACTTTTAGTTTAGGTTAGTTGTTTTACTTTAAAAGGCATTTGCAATGATAAAGACTAATCTTAACAACCTGAAAGTTCCACTCCTGTTTGTGGTCAGAGCGCATGCCGCTCTTTGCGACTACTCCTTAGCAGCTAAGACTCTTTCAGCTCGGCAGGCTACAGTGACACTGCAGCTCCTTATTAGCAACAAAACCTGGTTGTTAAAAAGAGTTATTTAAACATATATAATTCATGATGAAATACATTATTGGCTGTTTTTTTACACAATTGTTGCGCACGTGGTGATTTGGCTCTGTCACCCGCTACTCCACATAGGAGGAAATGGAGGGGACCACAGAGAGCTAAGGTAAAAGTGAAAAAAAAAAAACAACAAAAAATAAACCCTGACTTTATCAAAGCACAAAGGAATCTGTTCATCTTTATTGTCCTATACGTGACTAAAACAACTTAACCTACTTGATGTAATCCAAATCGTGTGGTTTGAAAAGTAGCCTTTATCTCATTTTATGTGCTTAAAATCCAATATAAATACCTGCGTAGCACATCATCTAATTAGATAATTTAATTTAACTAATTAGGCTTTGCATATGAGAGTTCAATAAAATCAACAATATTTATTTCACAACTTTAAAGAATTTTTAGCAGAAGTTGTTCCTTCTATGCTGCCTTATCTTTACTCTTTGTGGGTAAAAGGTGTAGTGGGAAAAAATATTCAACTATTCACCCCAGTTAAATAAACGAAGATTGATGGATTTCACTCAGTCAACACTTTTTATTACATCTGTACAAAGTGAGAAAAGTTCATCATACGATAATCTGCCCTGTTCTGATCTAGAAAGAGTTTTTCTCCGTTAGTTACAATAAGGAAAAAGCTGTGAAGGTTGTGTCAGAGTCAAAACAAATAACACACACTTTGGTTACAAAATAGCATTCTTGAGAAAGAATTTGGCTTGTTATGTAATAAGTATTCCTTGTATGCAAAACACTTTTCAGGAGGCAGGAGGGCTGCTTCAAAAAAACCTGGGGCCCTATAACGGCTATCCACCAATGGGAAGGTGGAAGCAGTTTAACCTAGGCTAAAGCTGTGACACACACTGAATGCTGAAAAAGACTGTGATAATTATAGGTCAAAAAAAAGAAAGACGTATTTGAACAGCCTGCTAACATGCACATTTTCCCACTTAGAAATCATGAAGGCATCTGAAATCGTCATTGTAGGTGCATATCCACAGAGAGATGCATAACCTGGTCGGGCTCCCGCTGGGGGGTGGGGCACCCCTGGGACCTCGAGTCCCTGGGGCACTTTACATGCACAAGTGCATTCTCACAAACAACTATGTGCTCGGCTCCAGCTACTTAAGAGATTCAATTCCATACAGAAAGCCCATATTCTTATATTCAGCTACCACAGTATACATGTCAGATTAAATAATACTACTTATACTTCAGCGGTAGTATCAAGGTGTTAATTTATTGTATCTCTTATTCTATATCCGTCGGTTGAGCTGTTCTTTTTACATCTCTTTGCAGGTATTATCTCCCTTTATCTCCCCTTTCTTTCATCTTATCTCCTTTTTTTCTGCTTTTCTTTTCCTGTTCTACTTACATTGCAGTGTCCATAAAATCTGTAACACTCCCTTCATGAATAAAGCTATTTTTAAGCATAAATCAAGCAGAACACTATGGCGATAGCCCTACTGCTCGACTTGTGAAAGCAAAATCTGTCGGGCTCAACATGGCAGTCTTCATCTGGACTGGTTTAAATGAGATGCAGAATGCAGTAAGAGTCTGGGAGGAATGAAACTCTGATGAAGTTTTAGCTACGATGGTGAAGGAGGGGCTGTAGTTGGGTTGAAACAGGGTCATCTGAATGAAGTCATACAGCGCAAGCACTGCCTGCGCACTAGGTAGCAGACGAGATGCGGATCAGAGGCCATTTAAAATGACTTTGGATGCTGATTGACTTTTGTGGAGGCGAGGTTCAAGCTGATTGGCTGTGATGTAGGCAGATGAAGGCTCCATTTCAATCTGATAAACTGACACGGAGAGAAAGGAAAATTGGAAGAAATGTATTGATACAATTACTTTAGTCTTTGGCGCTCAGACCTCAGCAGGAAACATAGCGCTGAATTGAAGATTGATATGCATGAACAGGAATAAAGAACAGGACGACTAGACTACTAGCAGGACTACTAGGACTACTAGCAGGACTACTAGAAGGACTTCTAGGCCAGTGCCACAAAGGCTTACCAATGGAGGAACAATTGCAGTGAAGGCATACCAAGAGAGGAGCAGTTGCAGTGATGTCCTACCAAAAGAGGGTCATTTGCCGCATGACGAATTACATGACTGAGATGAGTGATGAGAATGGGCTATAAAACACAAGTGAAATGATCAAACAGTCAGATCTGATGAAGGATGTGATCGAGTTTTGAAACAACCACCAGTATTGTAGTTGGCCTACCCTTAAAGGGTGAGATAGCATTGAGCAGTTCGGATGAATGAATGCATGCTCAGGGCAGATATATAAGGCATAGGCTGATGACCATCAGCAGCGTTGCTGCGAAAAGCCAAGGAGACACTGCAGACAGCTGTTGTGGCTGCTCCCATTCTTTTATTTTATTTTATTTATTTTTTTAGTGTCCTGTCTGGCAATGTGGCAGTAAGAATAATTGCCTTGATGCCAAAAAGTGTCCAACAGATTTTACTTTCACAAGTGTAGCAGTA
>NW_015152207.1:65718-66871 GCF_000732505.1 Cyprinodon variegatus
ATGTCCTGGTCTTCATATGTTAATAAAGCTTATAGTTAGAGTGGGTCATGTTCTCCTGAGCCATCTCTATAGTTATGCTGCTATAGGCTTAGACTGCTGGAGGACATAGGGACCCTTTTTTCATAATTCTGTGAAAGGACGGATGTGCTTTCTTTATCCTCTGACATGGGAGCTGGCTCGCAGCTCGTCTTCCTGGCTGTGTGTCCTGGACAGCTGTGCAGCTGGTTGACAGCTACCTTTTGTATCTCTGCTACTTACTGTATTTTTGCTTCTTTTTCCCTGAACTCCAGTCGGCCTCGGCAGATGGCCGCTCATACTGAGCCTGGTTCTGCTGGAGGTTGTTGGGAGCTGGAGAAGTTCCACCTTTCTCCAGTAGAGTCCGCCATGGATCCTCCTGAGCTGAGCCTTCGACAGACCTGAGACGCATCTCATCATCAGAGGATCCACAGTATATAACCTGCCTTCAGACCTTGCCTCGACGCCGCAGTGTTAAATCCAGTTTGGTTAGCACCTGAGCCTAGCATCTCCTGAGATCCTTTTGTTGCTCTTGAATCTAGATAGGATTCTAATCCTTTGTCTCTGCTTTCAGGAATCCTGTTTTTCCCTTGTGAGCTCGGGATGAGCTTAACCTGCCGAGCCTACCCTCTGAGCCAAACCTGAAGACTCTTCTCTGGATTCCCATGCAGCTCTGGACAAAGAGCTGGAAACCCAAAGCCAAGGTCTGCCCTCACGCTAGAAGTAAGACGCTGAAGCGGTTATCGGACTCTGCTGAACTAAACAATCTCTGGACCCAACAGTTCCTCTCTCAAAGCCTAAACCGGACTTCTCAAGGTATAAACCTGAAACTCTCAAACTCAACTGCGTCCAAGCTAACTGAACTGTCTTCCACACAGACTCCAGTAAACCAGCCCCCAGGCCTGAACCAGTACCTGTGTTAATTTCCATGTGCTTGTGAACAATAAACTTAAACTTTTCATCAGTCTCCGTGGTGTTCTGCATATTGGGCTTTTCTGAAACCCATCATGACAGAGGTTAATTCCTGTTAAAACAAGTTTTTGTTCTCCACTGTTGCTACAAGCATGCTTAGTGTGAGGAATTGCCTTCAAGTCAATGAGTCGATGGGTTTTCCTTAGATAGAAAAGTTTTAATCACT
>NW_015152207.1:69581-72098 GCF_000732505.1 Cyprinodon variegatus
TAGCAAAAGTGTGAGTAGAATCAAGATACTAGTTTTTTTTTTCCTTTTTGGATAGTTTTTTAACAATAAGTAATAATCAGACTAGCTGTCCTTATCTTTTGTGGCATTTTTATGCTAAAGTTCTTAACAAATGATCTAGAATCTGTAGGAGTCGGTTCTAACTATTAATACATCAGGTGTTTATTCAAAGATACAAGGTTCTTTGAAATCACTCTGAAAGATAAACAGAAATGTACTGATATTAGAACATTTTATTTGTATTTTTTAACACTTACTTACTTTTAAATGCGTGTACTTTTGAATGCTTTAGCATTTTCAAAACTATCAATACGGAGTAGATTATGAACAGGGTAACATTTACTTGTAGTTGACTATGAGGATCAATACTTTCACTAATTTGGTTAATAATTACAATATCCTATTCTTCTTTAAAAATTTAATTTAAAATGAAAAAAAAAAAACGCTTTATTTAGTGATAAAGAAATTGAGCTTCCTGCTGTTGAGGGAGACTCCTCTGAGGTGGTCAGGGGGGGTCAAAACGAAAAACATTTGTTAAGTAGAAGTATAGATACTGCAGTTTAAAAACACTCTGGTAAAAGTTGAAGTTTCATTTTGACCTCCTTACTTAAGTAAAAGTGAAAAAGTATGTGCTCAAAATACTACTTAAAGTATAAAGGAACCTTTAAAAAAAAAAAACAGATGCCACTATATGAATTGAAAGCTCAATTTTTCAACTATTTTGAAAAATTCTTTGTGATAGGGCCAAGGATGAGGGAGGTCTTGTTGGTCTCCATCTCCCAATACGCTCTCACCTGTGACGACCTTTCAGACATTTCAACATTTTTTTCTGAATCCAACATTGTAGCATGGCATAGACAATTCACATTTACAGTTTGAAGAACACCTACTTGATTCTGATGATTTCCTTTATCTAACCAATGAGTGTATGCGTTATATGACTCATCCAAATACACTAGTTTTCACTAGATGTGGATGAAGCCAATGATCTGCATTGGACGGCACACATGATGTTTTTAATGATCTCTTCTTTTAAACAGAATTTAACACTGAAATAAAATGAAGTATTTATGCATTCATGTTATACATTGAATTTAAGAAAAAAAAATAGAAATTGCTAAAAATTGCATCTCAGAGGAGTTACACTTATATGATTGTATTCCTCTATATCCATCAAATGCAAATTCTGACTGTAAAACAATGACAGCGAAATTATCACTGTATGATCTGAGGCCTCATTTGGAGCTTTTAAACAGGATTTTGAAAAACTTTGATAATTTGCTGCTGTAATATTATAGATTATTTAGAATAAAAAGCTAGCAGATGTGCATAATCNTCTTGTTTTGTGGGGCTATTTTTTTTATTTATTAGGGTTAAAGTAACAGGAGCATGATCACTGACAGCAATAGGATGAATTACGGCATCTGAGACATCAGACAGCAGTGAGCTGCTGATTAGGAAATAGTCCAAACGAGAGTAGGAATGATGGACATTAGAAAAGAAAGTGTATTCCTTACTGTTAGGATGAAGAGATCGCCATGCATCGCAAAGACCAAAATCAATCATGTATTGTTTGACTATATTTAATGATTGCCTCTATGCAGGGCTGGGATGTTCCCAAGGGAGAGTTTGTGTTGGGATTTGTCATCTATAACCTATAATTATCACAGTCTTTTTCAGCATTCAGAGTGTGTCACAGCTTCAGCCTAGGTTAAACTGCTTCCACCTTCCCATTGGTGGATAGCCGTTATGGGGCCCCAGATTTTTTTGAAGCAGCCCTCCTCCCTCCTGAAAAGTGTTTTGCATAAAAGGAATACATATTACATAACAAGCCAAATTCTTTCTCAAGAAGGCTATTTTGTAACCAAAGTGTGTGTTATTTGTTTTGACTCTGACACAACCTTCACAGCTTTTTCCTTATTGTAACTAAGGGAGAAAACTCTGTCTAGATCAGAACAGGGCAGATTAGCGTATGATGAACTTTTCTCTCTTTGTACAGATATAATAAAAAGTGCTGACTGAGTGAAATCCATCAATCTTCGTTTATTTAACTGGGGTGAATAGTTGAATATTTTTTCCTACTACACCTTTTACCCACAAAGAGTAAAGAAAAGGCAGCATAGAAGGAACAACTTCTGCAAGAGAGGCAGAGATATGAGGAATAAAATCATTTGAGTCCTTTCAGTTCAAAACAGAAGAAGAAAAAAACGTTTTAAAGACCGTGAAAGCATGTTTTTTCTTGGCCTAATAGCAATGATTTTAGAGAAATCTTGTACCAGTCTATATGCTGGAATGTTAACAGGGAGTTCAATCTGAAAACCTGATTGGAAACATGGCGCTGAATTTTTTATTTATATGCATGAACATGAGTAAAGAACAGGCCTGAAACTGGTGGTGGAGTAGAGATAGATGAAGTTGGTCAGTCTGTAGACTGCTAGTTGGCAAAACGGTATGCTGAGGTTTATAGAGAGATCCAGTGGACCAGAGATGGGGACTCGA
>NW_015152207.1:73054-75622 GCF_000732505.1 Cyprinodon variegatus
GTCCTCACCTGGATGCGCAAATTTTGGATTTAAACATCTAGCTGTACAAGGTAAAGACAAGTTCAGTCAAGCTGCCATTAAGTTCATACAACGCAACTTCTATGTGGACGATGGCTTGGCAAGCGTTCATTCCGAAGAAGAAGCCATCAAGCTTGTAAAAGAAGCTAGAGATCTGTGTAACTCTGGAAAGCTACACCTGCACAAATTCATCAGCAACAGCAAGGAAGTGCTTGCCTATATTCCTGAAGAAGAATGTGCAGAAGGAGCTACTGATTTGGACCTGGCTTTGGGAGAGCCAAAAATCCAAAGGGCTTTAGGAGTCCAGTGGTGTGTGACATCTGACACATTTCACTTCAGAATCATGGTGAAAGAAAATCCATGCACTAGAAGAGGAGTACTATCTACAGTAGCCTCAATTTTCGATCCTCTGGGATTTCTCGCTCCTTACATTCTCGTTGGGAAGAGAATCCTTCAAAGGATGTGTCAAGACAAGTTGGACTGGGACGAACCGCTTCCAGATGACCTCAAGCCGCACTGGGAGGCCTGGCTACGAGACCTCCTCAACCTGTCTTCAATCAAAATATCACGTTGTTATGTGCCAAAATCGTTTATGGACATTCAGCAATATGAGCTACACAGTTTTTCTGATGCCAGTATTTCCGGTTACGGAGTATGCTCATACCTTAGAGCTGTAACTAAGTCTGGAGAAGTGCACTGTACCCTGGTAATGGGCAAATCAAGAGTCGCTCCAACCAAGGTGACAACTATTCCAAGACTCGAGATTTCTGCTGCAATTGTAGCTACAAGAACTGCTTGCTTCCTAAAGAGAGAGTTAGAGATTGAAGGTCTTCAAGAATACTTTTGGACTGACTCCAAGGTTGTTCTTGGTTACATCTACAACGATGCAAGACGATTTCATGTATTCGTGGCAAATCGCATTCAGCGAATCAGATCAAGCACTGATCCAAGTCAATGGCGTTATGTTTCTTCTGAACAAAATCCTGCCGACCATGCATCTCGTGGAATTATGACAAAAGAACTGGTCGAATCAAACTGGTTCTCTGGACCAAGTTTCTTATGGCAGAAGGAACTTCCTAAGGAGGAGGACAAAGTCAAAGAGATCGACAATAAAGATCCAGAACTAAAAATGTCACAAGTTTACACAATCAAAACAAAGGAAGTGAAATCANAGAGGGGCTGCCAAACGTTCATGAAGCACTGACGTCACTGACGCAACGCTACGAGACATACATGCCCGAGCGCGCATGCATGCAACCCAAACAGATATGGAGGTGACGATTAGCACCTCTGTTTCGGTCCCACCGTTCATAATAACCTTTGGCTACAAAAACTTTACACAAGGCGGGAATAAAAGAGCAGCAAACTGAAGCTTCTGTAGAAAAAATACACAATGCTTGGTCCACCACATCTAATTTTATCCGCCAAATGAAAACCAACCTGACAAGGTTGGTCACTGTGTAATAGGTTATCATCCATGCTATAAACAATCTAAGCTCGAGTCCTCAAGAGTGCAGACATTAGTTTATTACATTACATAAGTATCTAAGTACATAAGTAAGTATCTCAAACTAAGTTAAGATCACCTTTTTTTATATTTTAATTTCATATTTTGGCCCTTCACTGCCCTCAGAGAGAAAAGAAAAAGTTTTTAAATGTTTTTTTTTTATCTATTTGTGTCTTACTAATTGGATCCATGCTAATTTTGGTACACTTTAAAAAACTGTGGTATTGGCGATGGCTAGGTATTAATCTAAATAGATATCCATGTTCATCTACAGGTTCTCTGAATTTATTAAAGCAAAAAACTGGAAAGTGGAAAGGGACAGAGCAGCATGGAGTCCTTACTGACAAAAGGAGTGCAGGTGCACAGCCAGGGACATCCCAGACATAAGGCAATTACTCAAGCAATAATACAGGACCTTATTATTTCATGCAACCTCCCCTTGTCTTTGATCGACAACCCCAGCTTAAAAAAACTTCATGGCAGTCGCAGAGGAGAAATACTGCCCGCCAATTCCAGAGGTGTCAAGTAATGAAGTACAAATACTTTGTTACTGTATTTAAGTACACTTTTTAGGTATCTATACTTTACTCCATTACTTATTTTTCTTCCTATTTCTGACTTCTACTCATTACATTTTCACAAACGTATCTGTACTTTCTATTCCTTACATTTTTAAAACAAACGTTACTCATTACTCTTGGCTTCGGTTTAATGTTTATAAATATCTATTTCCTGTCATGTGCGGCATCCAATGCAGATCATTGGTGCCATCCACATCTAGTGAAAACTAGGGTTATTGGATAAGTCATATAACGCAAACACTCATCAAGTTGATACTTCAACTTTTACCAGAGTATTTTTAAACAGCAGTATCTATACTTCTACTTAAAGGAAAATTCCGGTTTTTAACACTTTTAGCCCATTTTCTGTAGTGTCCAGGATGAAATCGAATGATCGACACCAAAATTTTAACAATTGATCCTGTCTCTGCTATTTGGCTCATGCAGAATCCCCCCCTGGCTGCTTCAGAATGGCTTCCATAG
>NW_015152207.1:76837-80706 GCF_000732505.1 Cyprinodon variegatus
GTTTGTTTGCTACATTTATTGTATGTTAAGTTATGTTGTGAGGCTAATTATTTCTGTTGTATTTTTTCTGCTTATTTTGTCAGTTCTACGGTGTTTAAGAGCATTAAACATCAGTAAAAGGAACTCTTGTCTTCGCGTTGTAACTGAGGCCGGCATAGTCCAGTTGCTAACCAGGGAAACTACAGCAGCTTCTTCTGAGCCTTTGCCCGCTTGAGCGGTCCAATCAGCCGTCAGTAATGGCAGCGATCGCCACCAGGAAACGCCAGAAGCCGGCTCTTTGTTTTTATTATCGGCGCAAGGGCGCGGCGCTGCCTCCCACCCTGCACCTTTAAGCCGCCGGGAAACGACCAAGCTGACACCTGCTAGCAGCCGCGGCCGTCGGCGATAAGGAGAGGCTGCTCTTTGTTGAGGATTCACGATCGGGGAGGCGTTTTTTGGTGGATTCGAGTTCGCAGAAGAGCCTCGTTCCCCCGGCGGGCTCCGACAGGCTTGCTGAGGGCTGCGGTCCCCAGCTGACCGCCGCTAATGGTTCTCCAATCAGAACATTCGGAGAAAGATTGGTGACTGTCTGTTTCAATGGCCTGCTATTGGACGTTGCAAACAGGTGTTTAATTGATGCTGTGTGTTTTTCCTCACTGCCTTGTATAACGCGAGGAGCTGGGCCGTTAGTACATACAAATTTTTTAGCTTCAGAGGACGCTTTCCAGTGTTTATTGTCAGATTTTCCTTCTCTGACTCTCCCCAATTTTTCAAACATCAACACAACACACGGGAAATAGCATTATATCCCCACAAATGGCGCTCCAGTGTTTGCGCGCGCGCGCCGTCTTGACGCGGCAAAGCTGGCTGTTGCACAGGAGGAGTTTGCCAACATGGAGCGTTTAGGGATCGTGCAGAGCTCCGACAGCCCCTGGGCGTCACCGTTGCACATGGTACCTAAGTCGGACAGCCAGTGGTGGCCTTGTGGGGATTTCCGTCGTCTAAATAACGTCACAGAGAATGACCATTATCCTATCCCCCACATCCAGGATTTCTCTGTCCATCTCGCCGGGACATCCATGTTTTCTAAAGTGGATTTGGTGCGGGGTTATCATCAGGTTCCCGTGAGAGCTGAGGACATTCCTAAAACCGCGGTGATCACTCCATTTGGCCTGTTTGAGTTTTTACGCATACCATTCGGCCTTAAAGGGGCAGCTCAAACATTTCAGCGGTTGATGGATTCCGTTCTCCATGGGTTGTCCTTTGTTTTTGTTTATTTGGATGACATCCTTGTGGCCAGCAGCTCGCCCGAACAGCACATGACCAACCTACGTCAGCTGTTCCAACGTTTGGCGGCACATGACATAATTATCAACCCGGCAAAATGCCAATTTGGGTTGCCGGTCATTGACTTTTTGGGCCACCGCATTTCTTTGCGGGACAATGAACGCAAATACAGCGTGTTTGATATAGAGCTGCTTGCTAACCTCATATGTATTTATAAAAGGGCAGGATTGTGATTGTTTTTTTTCAGAGCCCTCATTTTCTCCTAAAAATAAAAGAGCAGACATTTACTGCGATAACAAGAAAAAGTTGTAACCACAAATGTCAGTTAAATACTGTAAGAAAATAGTTGCTTTTGAAAGAAAAAAAATAAAGAGGCAAAATATTTCTGGAAAAAATTTGGGCTTTTTTTAATTGTATTTTTCATTTACCAGTTCAAGATAATGATCATTCCATAGATATAATAGTAACCTTTAAGCTATACCATCTCAGTGACGGAGATGAAAACACAAGGGGAAACAAGCAAGCATGCAAATTATTGAACTTATTTTAATTAATCATATGATTAGAATTTATTGTACGATTAATTGATTATTGCAACAGGCCTACTCAAGACTTGAGACTTGACTTGAGCTCTCAAGACTTGAGACCTGACTTGGACTTGCAAAAAATGACTTGTGAACATGTCTGCAGTGGACTGTGTGAGCTGATACCAGACCTCACTTAAGGACCTGGAAGATGGAAGTCCAGCTTGGATAACACAGGCTGAGAGAACCTGTCCATAATGAGCAAGCATGGAGTGAGAGTGGGAGGAAAAATTCCCCATTGGGAAGAAACCTCTGGCAAAACCAGGCTCAACATGGCAGTCTTCTGCCAGACTGGTTGAAATGAGATGTGGAATGCAGTCCGGGAGGAATAAAACTCTGATGAAGTTTTAGCTACGATGTTGGAGGAGGTGCTGGAGGTGGGTTGAAACGGGGTCATCTTGTAATGATCTCAGAATGTTGGACCCAGAATTCGAGGCGAGACAGGCAGTGGGGAAGTTCAAAGTGTTTATTACAACAAACAGCAGCACCGCGCTGCTCGTCAGCTGCGGGACGAATCGATGCAGAGATAGGAGAATACAGGTCAGTGACTGGATGTGGAGCTGATCACGACTTGGAGCTAAGTCACTGACCTAATTCAAAGTTCAGTCCGTTGACGGAGAACAAAGCAGCAGCAGAACTTTTAAATTTGAAGTTGTTTATTAACTGTTTATACTGTTAATATGACAGTAGTGCAGCATCAGATATGATATGTATTCAGTCAGTGTACCCTATAAATAGTTTTTGTGGTTTCTCTCAAATGTCATTGTAGAACATTGCATTCTAAGTGGCACCCACCTGTCTTTAGGTTCCAATAGGGAGGTGCCATTTATTCCTCTTTCATTTTACTAAAAATAACATTTGCGCTTGAAACTGCTGTGAGAAACATAAAACGTGAAATATCAACAAGCTGTAAGGAGTGCTTGTTGACATGTCAAGTGCTTGTTGACATGTCAACAAGCACTTGACATGCATACTCGTTGGCTTTTAAACCCATCTGTTGTTTATAGTCATTTCTAATCAATCAGAATACAGAATTCAAAGAGATTTAATTTTAGAAAATCATAATGATGAGGAGAAATAAAGGCTTTAAAACATTCAGTCTTTGTATGAGCTATATAATTAGTTTAGTTTGTGTACTTCTCCTGAGTGTGTCTATCTCCAGTGGTTGTGGGTAAGGGGCAGGTATACCAACCACTACAGAACAACACAGACAAACAGGACAACAAGCCATGTACTTAGATGTAGGGGCTATCTATATTGATGATGTGTGAGTCTGTTGTTCCCTTGTAATACCTGCCTGTTGTGTGTCAGAAGTAATGTCTTCATTATATACGTGGCAAAGATTTGGGAATGGAATGAGAGCAGTATCCTTCATCTAAGAACAAAGTGTAATATTCTGATAAGACTGGTGCCGTGGATGTACGGTAAATGAATAAATACATAAAAAATAAATAAAAGAGCTTGAAATATGTTGGTTAATACAGGTGCAAATTAGATAGGAGTTTATTATGGAAAATCAAATAAATAGATCTAATGTTATGTTTGTCCATTTTGTGATGTTATCGTTGTCCGTCTTTTAATGTTATGTGTGTCCATCTTCAATGTAAAATAAGGGCGAATTATACACGCAGAACCCCACGAGGCATAATTTTTGAACATCAAGCACAAATTGGAGAGGAACAGAGACATCAGTGGACCGCTGTGGCACATGCAGCGCATAGTTTTCCATAGGAGGGCGGATTATGGACATTTAGGGTCCATAAAACAAAAATAGGAGAAGACATAGATAAGTTCAAAATATGTTTTGAAAAAGAAAACAGGTTCCACAGCGTCATAACCTATGGTGATGAACATGAAACATCATACCAACAGCATCTAAAAAATATGTTAATGGGAGGTTACCAGCCCCATATCTCTGCGCAACCCAGTCTCATGGGAAAATGTACCCACACTACGTTGGTCCACACTGCAAAACGTAGTGGAGGTACATTAATGGCCATTTTTTTGTGGTACTGTTAC
>NW_015152207.1:82369-91034 GCF_000732505.1 Cyprinodon variegatus
AATCCGTGCAGACCACCAACCTGTCTGCTCTGACCTCCTCCCCCCATTGGAAACTCAGTATAACTGCCACCATCTCTGCTGTGAAAACAGATAGTTGATCTGAAATTCTTTTAGAAATGTGTATTTTGAACTCTGGTACATATATTCCTATTCCCACACACCCTTTTAAATTCTTTGAAAAGCATAGTAATAATAATAATAATATATTTTTTTAAAGCAGTTAATTATTCCAACAAGCAAACTCATATTATAATTACCTTAAAATATATTCTGATGGTTCTAAGAATTTAAAAGGGTGTGTAGGAATAGGAATATAGGTACCAGAGTTCAAAATACACATTTCTAAAAGAATTTCAGATCAACTATCTGTTGATAGGGGTACTCCTAGGGGCCAAAGGGGCTGGAAAACAAATGTAATGTTCCAATAACTGTCCAAAGTTTTAAAACTCTTAGCCTTTAAATTGAAAAACCACAGAGAACGGGCAACTATATAAAAAAAAAAATAATTGTAATTATACTGAGTGAAATGATATAAAAGAATGTTTCCTTGAATATTATAATGAGCAGTATGAGAAGATAGGAGATAGAAGTAAAGAAAGCAGTCAATATCTGAAGTCAATAAATTTACAGGTGGTAACTTCAAAACAAATGCAGAACTTATAAAACCCATGACTGAAAAACATGTATGCAGACGACATGATGGTGACAATGTTGGAGGTCAGAAAATCCTTGGATAATCTAATGGAAGAAATACAATTATATAGTCAACACTCAGGGTACAAGCTAAATACACATAAATCAGAGGCAATGGTAATAGAGGTAATAAAGACGTGGACAATGAATTAAAAGTTAGTTTGATTATCAAATGGGACTGTGACCATGTAAATTACACGGGATTATATATACCAAAAGACATGGGTCAACCTTTTGAAAATTAGTTAGGATAAATAAGTAAATCAGGTTTATACTGAGTTTAGCAGATGAAAAATTCTGAACTTATCAATGCTTGAGAAAATTAAATCTATCAAAATTTCCTTTACTTTGCCCAGATTCTTGTTTATGTTTCAAACTTTGCTAAACTACATACCACCCAGGTACTTTAAAGCTGTGATTTTCAACCAGCGTGCAGCGGCACACTATGGTGCCAATGAGAGATCATCAGGTGTGTCAATGGAAATGATAATTTTCCATATTGCAGCAACTTCAGGAGACAGAAAAAGCTGCTGAGAGGCTGAGGTCAGGCCGTACCTTGTCTGACCTTGTCCGGCAATGGTTTGCCAACATGGAGCGTTTAGGGATCGTGCAGCGCTCCAACAGCCCTTGGCGTCACCGTTGCACATGGTACCTAAGTCAAAGTTCAAAGGGAGGAGAGCGCAGGGCAGCGAGGACAATAGAGAGGTCCCACACCAGCACAACAGGGCGTGTAGGAGGTTGCAAACATCGGGCACCTCTCATAAAACAAGGAAACGTCCTTGTTACGACCCACCGTCTCCCCACTCACCACCGAATGCCAGCAAGAGATGGCAGCAACATAGACTTTCAGAGTGGATGGAGAGCGACCTTGAGAAAGCAGTGCTTGAAGGAAGGTTAAAATAACAGAAATAGGACAGTGTACAGGGTCCTCATTTGTTTCCTGACACCAGTGGCTAAAAGCCTTCCACTTATGGGCGTACACCAGTCGCGTGGAAGGGGTCCTGGCATTAGTCATTGTGTGTCCGATGTCCCAGCCATACTCCGAGAAGGAAACGCCGGGCCCTCTAGTGGCCAGATCCAGAGTTGGAGGCAATTGGGATGCAGGATCTGACCGCCCAGCTGTGACAGAAGGTCCTTCCTGCAGGGAAGAGGCATTGAGAGCTGCAACAGAGCCTGTGCAGCATTGGAAACGAAGTCCTCCCTGTCCACCGGGGGGGGGGGCACCAGAAGGAGCTGATGCCCCTACTGAAGGACTCTCAGGAGTGTTGGACCTATCAGGGGAAGCTGTGGGAATGCATAGAGCAGTGCCCTCAGCTGGTCGTGCGATAGCGCGTCCTGACCTAGGGGACTGGAACTGTCTGCCAAGGAGAACCAAAGCGGGCAATGTGTCGTCTGTTGGGAAGCGAATAAATCCCCGGCTGCTCTTCTGAACCTCTCCCAATTAGTTTCCGCCTCATCTGGGTGGAGCCTCCACTCCCCTGGTGGTGGACGCCCCCGGGATAGGATTTCGGCAGGAACATTCTGCACCCCTGGGATTTGGGCCGCCCTCAGGCTGGCAAAAAGAGGGGCTGCCCAGGTCAAAAGCTTCTGGGTCAGCCTCAGTAACGTCAACGGCCATGTTCCCCCTTAATGGTTGATGTGAAAAACAACCTACGTGTTGTCTGACCGCACCAGAACATGCCTTCCCCGCAGGATCGGGTGGAAGTCCAGCAACGCCACTGCACAGCCTCAAACTTCAGAGCGTTAATGTGGTGCAGCCTTTCTCATGGAGACCATGTCCCCCGAGCGATCTGTCGCTGCCACAACTCCTACCCACCCGTAGTGGACGCGTCAGTAGAGACAACCTCCCGACGGGATGGCAGCAAACCCAGTGGAACCCCCTTCGTCAGGAACGCTGGTCCTAGGGGTACCACCGTAGTGGCAGCTGTCAGCTTCCCCAGCAGACGGAGATAGAGAACGAAGGGGGCTGCCTGGCCTGAAAGAAAGGCAGGCAGCATCTGCAGAATGCCCTTGACATGCTGAGGCGAAGGGCGAGCAGTCATAAAGAGAGAGACACCGAGAAATGTTACCTGCCGAGACGGAATCAGGTTGCTCTTCTGCCAGTTCACACGAAGACCCAATAGGTCCATGTGATCGAGCAAGTTGCGCGTGTCTGCAGCAGCTTGAGCTTCTGTGGGTGCACAGACGAGCCAGTCGTCCAAATAAGGCAGGATCTTCAACCCTTTGGCCTGCAGAGGACACAAGGCTTTGGCCACATACCACGTGAAAACATGCGGGGACAGAGAGAGGCCGAATGGGAGAACTTTGACCTGAAAATGCTTGCCCTGAAATGCAAAGCGGAGAAAACGCTAATGCTGTGGTGCAATCGGGACATGAAAATATGCATCTTTCAAATTGACCAAGGTGAACCAGTCACCTGGGGAAATTGCCTGAAGCTCTGATGCTCAACATGTGGAAGGGGATGGATTTCATGAAACAATTCATGAAACAATTCAGTCCCCCAGTCTTTTTCGGAATTAAAAAATAATTCGATTAAAAGCCCCCTGGATCCCGCAGGGGGTCGACGGGCAATATAGCACCCTTGGCCAGCAAGGCATCTATCTTTTGGCTCAGAGCCTGAGCCTTTACCTGGTCGTGAATCACCATCATCCTGACTCGACCAGGGACAGGAGGGCGGCGGGGGTAACTGTAGCGCATAACCCTGGGTAAGTGTACACACCACCCAAGAATTGAAAACAAGAGCTGTCCAGCAACCGAGCTGGTCCATGGTAAAGTGTCCCACCACCGGCCGAGTGACGTCATCTCCGAGCCCCCCTGCCCTTCGGGGGGCGGGAGGGTTGCAGAGTTGCCCACCTGGGTTCAGGAGCGACATGAGCCCGACCTCTCGGTGGATCCCACTGGCCATGGGCAGGCCTTGCAGCAGGCCCTGCAGCAAACCGTGGCTGCCCTAAGCAAGGTGTAGTCTGGGCAGGATAAGTGCGGGACAGGGACACAGAGGCACTCCGAGCAGGAAGCTACACTCGTCTGCGATGCAGGCCAGCCAACTGCTGCCTGGTATGTGAGGCCTCGGCCGACCGCTCCAGGTCTGCAAGCACAGCGGACCCAAACAACTCCCCAGGAACCACTGGAAGGCCCATCAGGGTCCTTCTACATGCCTCTGTCAGAGGAGACTCAGCCAGCCAGATCTGGCGACATGCCTGAACAAGGGTAGACAGGACACGTCCAACCTCCCTCGACAGAAAAGCAAATGCATGGAGGGATGCGTCCATCAGTCCTTGGGTAGGTGCATTGATCGTGACACCCTCCAAAGAAGTTGAGAGACCCAGCAGTAAATGCAACAGGGAATTTCCAAGTCGCCCCAAACGAGACCCAGAGTCATAAGCTCTGCAGAGCAGATCATCAGTGACATGGCACTGAGGATGAAGGACACCTGGCATTAGCCCTCAAAGCCTCATCCGGTGCCTCAATGAGGGAAGCTATGGCCGGCTCGACAGAAGGCATATGGCCCAAGCTAAAACTGGGCGCATTTTGCATGGCCGCCAGTGCCCTGCCATCAGAGGTTAGCCTCGAAAAGGCCTTTGTGTCCGTCCAACAGGCTTGGAGCTCCCTCACATACTCTGCCGACAGGGGACCATAAAGGACGATCTAGTAGTAGGAGGCTGAAAGAAAACACTGGCAGCTGCAGATTGGTCCTGGGGAGCATCCAGCTGCAACCGGGCGAGAGCAGTTCTCAGAGCGCCCACTATAGAACCATCCTCCTCCGACTGAGAGCCAGAAGAGATATGCGAGCCGGCTTCTGAGAGAAGTGAGCCAGAGTCAAGATGATCCCGAAAATCAGTGCCAGATGCCGCCAGGGACATGGCATCATCATCTAAAGCAGAGACTCCTGTCATGATTTTATCAAGAGCTCGGACCCACATGCAGAAAACCAATACAGAGAGACTAGGGGAAAGTTTAACTGGTTTATTGAGAAGATTGTGATGAATCCAGTGTAGCTCTGAACACTGCTCAACCGGAACTGGAAAGTGAGGGGAAGACACTGTGGTTAGTTCAGGCTCAGTTGGAAATTTGAATCTCGAACTTGAATAGGACAAATAGATTGCAGACTCACGTTTCCAGAAAATGGTTGACTCTTTGACTCCAGTCGATGTGGGGGTGTTCCAGTGTTTGTCTCGTTCGATGGAGGGCGGACAGGGTTTACCCAGAATATGGTTGTTTGTTGGTGAACCGAGAAGCTGACTGCCACTTAGATTTCCTGCGGTACTTGAACAGGTTGTTGTGGAGATGAATCCCCTGCTCAGAGAGAAGCCCCAGATGTTCCTTGGGGAAATGGGTTGATCAGAATCACACTCTTGAATCCTCAGCTCAGCTTGATTCTCAGAAGATCCTTCCAGGGGAGAGAAGGTCCGAAACATCCAGTTGCAGGAAGACTTCCTGCCGGGAGGCAAAGACAAAACAACAAGGTTCAAACTCAGGAAGACAAAAACTCAGCTTGACTCAGCAAATCTTAGCTTGGCTAGAGTACCCAAAACTGGCCAACACTCTGGCGTTGAGGTAGTTAACGTTAATGAGGTAACCCTCCGCAGGTGTGCGAGGATGCAAACCAGGACCAGGTGCTGCCTGGTGGAGGAAGGAAGACAAACACACAAAACACAAACCACACAGACAGAAGTCCTAACAACGGTCAGGGTCTCCAGTCATGCTAGCACCACGCTCGCCCCTAAGCGACTCGAGCAACGCTTTCATCCCCTCCAGCTCAGAAGCCAGCTGGGCTTGCCCAGATATGCTCTCTGGAACCCTGGGGCTCCTCTTGCTCCTCTTTTGTGGAGGCCCCATAGCCTCAGGAGTCACACGTTTTACAGGCTGGCTGGTGCTTTGAAGGCCAGCCAAATGAGCATTACGTAGGGACAAAGGCAGGACAGAACAATTAGGGCATGCCACATCTGTCAAGGCCTCTTCCAGATGATCCAGTCCCAAACAAGCGGGGCACAAATCATGCCCGTCCTCCAACTGAAGAGGGGCCAAACAAGCTCTACAACACGGCGCATCCAACATGTCACGCTCACAGGGCTAGGTCAGGTCGAGCTGAAATCGCCACTCTTGACACTCAAACCGAGCAGACAAATCGGGAGACCCGGTCAAGCAGAGAATGCACCAGGGGTTCCCCAGCAGCAAGGCTACAATGAGGAGAAGCCAAGCACGGCAGTAAACAAAAAAAGGCAAGCCCAAAAGCGGCTGCTACAGTAAACAAAAAAGCAAGCCCAAAAGCAGCTGCTACAGTAAACAAAAAATCAAGCCCGAAAGCGGCTGCTACAGAAAACAAAAAAGCAAGCACAAAAGCGGCTGCTACAGTAAACAAAAAAGCAAGCCTGAAAGCGGCTGCTATAGTAAACAAAAAAGCAAGCCCGAAAGCGGCTGCTAAAGTAAAGAAAAAAGCAAGCCCGAAAAGTGTCTGCTACGGTAACAAGCTGGTCGGAGTCAGCTAACGCTGAGGCACCAGCAACAGGGAGTGCGGTGAGAACGCGTCCCCGTTCGCCGTCGATAAGAGAGAAAACTTACCAGAAGAAGAAACCAAGATGTATAGTGAAGAGCTTGCGCAGCCTCTGGAAGGCGGGATGAGCCTCGCAGCGTCTCGAGGCTACCGGCGAAAAGCAACAGTGTCTTATCACCTGTTCAACCTGCATGCGAGAAGATGAAAAACTGAGGTGTCGCTGTCACGTGACCATATAGGCTCACCGGTGTCACCGGGGTCACACATGACTATGTTGGTATAAGATTCTCGAGCTGTGCATGCGCAAGAGTGATCATTCGTGCTTTAAGCACCGCCTCCAGCGGTCAGTAGGGATAAAATAGAACTCCCTTTTAACAGGAAGAAACCTCCAGCAAAACCAGGCTGTGTGAGCGGCCCTCTGCCAAGGCCGACACGGGGTTCAAGGAGACAGAAGCAGAGATACAAAAGGCAACGGTTAAAGGCGGCTCGAAACACACACAGCCAGGCAGATGAGCTCTGAGCCTGCTTCCATGTCAGAGGAGAAGAGATCACATCCAACCAGTCACAGTCAGAGAAACAGTACTACACTGAAAAACAGGCCGATCTCCAACAAAGGTGTTGAAAGGCAGATTAATCACATCTAAAATAAAAGAACTAAAGGGAATACTTCCTTAAATAACCTGGTTGGAAATGGAACTAACATACAAGTTGAAGGATTAGATGAAGACAATAGTTTTGCTAACTCTGAAAGTTCAACTGGATTAAAGCAGTCTAAACTCAGTTAAGACTCTATGACTACCTCAGATACTGCCTCACCTTCCAGAGATAAGCCAATCGTAGTTAGTGCAGTGCTAATGATCTTATTTTAATAAGGTCAATCTTATTTATAAAAAATCCCATAAAATCATTACTGCCAAGAGCAGTTGGGATGGATGGTTCAACAGAGCTATGGTTCTGGGTGAGTTTGGCAACCGTAATAAAAAGATATGTAGGATTATTATCTATTAATAAGGAGAAATATGCTGCACTTGCTTTACACTGGATCCTCTTATACAGCAGTAAACTATTTTTCCAGACTAGGTAGGATTCCCGTAGGCCTGTGGACCGAGATTTTCTGTCCAGTTTCCTAGCATTGTCCTTCAGTGTGTGCAGCCCTGCATTGAACCAGGGAGACGGCTTTCTATTTTTAAAGTTTTCTTTTTCAAAGGAGCTGTGTTGCAGTACGCAATGAACTAGCAACCCCATCAGAAAAATAATCAACCTGTGAAGGGGAATGAACTAAACATTTTCCCTATGCAGCACTGCTCAGCAACACAGAGGAGAGAGAAAGTGAAACAGATTCTTTAACCTCTTAATATAAACTTCATTTCTGGAAAATTTTGTATACCCAAATGGAAAAGCAAATAACTGAGGAACTGAAAGCCCAAATTAAATGTGTGATACGTTATTTGAAAGCTAACACCTTCTAGTTTCTGAATATAAACATGAAAACTGGGTGAGTAAAACATCCAAGCTGCATCAAGTCCAAGCTGCATCAGTTCAAACATGACTCAAAGTTGTTTTTGTTATTCTCAAAAATAATGTCATTTTTCAATAGCAGTAATAAAGACATGCTTGCTTGTTGTGGCTGCTTTGTCATGCTACATTTCGACATGCTGCTATAATTGTGCTCTGGTGCTTGCTATGTCCATTAAAAGAACTAGGTGGTTGAATTGTGGAGAATCTATGCTTTCCAACAATGTCTAACATCTCTATATTGGTAAACATCTTCCCAGTGTAATTGTCATGCATTCTGAGTCATTATTTCTAAATGTTTTAAAACAGTGGATTTTGAGAGCTTAAAATGTATAACTCCACTATGTGATAATGATCTGCTAAAGTGAAACATTCTATTGGGGGAGGAGAACTCTGTTAAAGTAATCCTAAAGGTTATTAAAAAGTGGCCAAAGAGGACAGGGTTGTGAGGAAATACTTCACATTCTATATCATATGTCAGCTTAAGGTCCAAAGTATGAGATGAGAATGATTGGGGCTATTCACATTTTGGACAAAGCCAATAGTGTCTAAGATGGCATTAAAGGCTGCACTTAAGCTATAAGTTTCAATGTCAGCTTGGATGTTAAAATCACCCGCTATGATGACCCTGTCAGTATTTAAAGCTACAGTGTGTAATTTTCAGCGACATCTAACGTCCAGAGTGCAGACCGCAGCAACATGAACATCTCTCCCCCACCGCTTCTCCCCCCCAACAGTACGGCGAGCGTTACGGGACAAAATGTCTTCCACGACGTCTGCATCACCTACCTTCTCAACTGATGAGGTTTGTTTACATCACAGGTGTCAAAGTCGTTCCAGAAAGGGCCGTGTGGCTGCTGGTTTTCTTCCACCCAAGCAGTAGCACACCAGACTCCATTCATCTCATCAAGGTGAGTCTAGTCTTAACCCGAGATAGTATTTCATTAGTCTGTGTAGGGTATAGAT
>NW_015152207.1:92758-94425 GCF_000732505.1 Cyprinodon variegatus
TCTAAAATTTTAGAGTAAGGACCTGGTGGATGATACAGTGTCAAAAAAAGCAGAGGTTTCCTTGCATTGCAATTTAAATGAGGGAAACTAAGGGTTAAATGTTCAAAAGAGTTGTAATTATTAACTGCCTTTGGAGTAATCAGTAATTCAGACTGAAAGATTGTTGCTACTCCTCCTCCTCGTCTAGAATTTCTAGGTACGTGAAAATTTAAATAACTAGAAGAAGTTGCCTCATTTATGCTCACATAATCCTCTTGCTGCAGCCAAGTTTCTGTACAGCAACATAAATTAATGTGATAATGACAAATCAAGTCATTAACCAACAGACTTTTAGAGGAAAGAGATGTTATGTTAAATAAATCACATTTGAATGTTTTAACTTTTTCCTAATTGGAGATATTTTAATTTTAATTAGATTACAATGATTTAGTCCTTTTGGAATCTTTTACAATTTATTAGATTTTGGTGTATATATATATATATATATATATATATATATATATATATATATATATATATATATATATATATATATGTATACATATATTATGCATCTACATGTAACCCGGGTGTAAATCCCAGTGATTTTCCTGTTACATGTTTAGATAATGGAGAAAGATCCCAGTGATCGTTTTGTGTATTTTTTTTGCCAATTGCTGTTAAGTATCAGGGTCACATGTACAACAGCCTATCCGCTAGGTACATTAGTTGGAGTGGGGAAGTATGAAAGATTATGGCATGTTGGGAGAAGCAGAGCTGCAGGAGCTAACTACTTAGCTAAGAGGAGATGAAAAAAACCTGTTTGTGTGACATACAGGGTTGATTACAGCCATCTCTGACAACACCTTAGAAACGCCACTATTCATTGTGGCAGCAAGCAGCATTCTTGCATAATGTGCCCAAAAACCTTGGGGGTTGGGCCTTTCATGCTTGTTGTATCAGGCATCATAGCGTCCTTTTCCAGATCAAACTGAAAATTTTACCAGCTAGATAAAAATAATAATAATGATAATAATAAAAATAACAAAAATAGTATAACAATATGCCTATTATTATCAGAGTAAGATATTGAGGCTGTAGAAAGATAATCCCTATTAGGCCATAGGCTAGCACTCAGAAAGTGTCTAGAAAGTGAGTTCCGTTCCAGCATCTTGGGTAATACTTTTTATTATTGTTTATATGAAGTAAAATAGTTCATTTTCTTTGAAAAAAAGGTCCACAAGCGGGCATCCTGCAGTTAGTGAGTAATCGTCATTTGAAGTTGGGTAATACATGAAAAAATTGACATTTTAGCCTCTAATAGCATTTTTGACTCCAATTATCTCTATAAGTAATAGAGCCACACACTTCAAACTTGGTAGATCTGTGGAGGGTCCTACAAATATTCATTCCCTAAAATATCGGCCGGATTGGAGCAGTGGTTCTAGAGGAAACTTATTTGGAAAATTCCTGAAATGTTTGCATTTCTGGCCTCTAATAGCATCTTTGACTCCAATTATCTCTAAAAGTAATAGAGCCACACATGTCATGATGGGTTTCAGAAAAGCCCAGTATGCAGAACACCACGGAAACAGATGAAAAGTTTAACAGAGTTTATTGAATACAAGCACATGGAATAAACACTGGAACTGGTTCAGGCCTGGGGACAGGTTCACTGGAGTCTATGA
>NW_015152208.1:0-1783 GCF_000732505.1 Cyprinodon variegatus
CAGCCCAGCTGATTCTGATATTTCTCTCCAGGATGGAGTCACAGCCAAACAGGAACAGACCAGATGAAGCTACTATGAGAAAAAGCAGAGAGAGCAGAACGTTAGAGATAGATATAAGATATATAAAAATATTGGCACCATCCGAACCTTTCAGCAAAAAGTTATAATTATTTTATTATTCAAACAGGGTAGACCCAATTCATAAAGTTTAAGGTAATTCCTCTAAATTCTTAACAAAGTTTAGATGTCAAACAGAAATAACCTCAGTTTGAACTAAAACAGGAACTTTTCAGACGTCAGTAAGTCGGGCTGAATGGTTACGTTTCATTTATTTCTTTCAGAAGTAGTTCTTGTAACCGATGAACTCGAACAAGAAGTGCTCTGACCCGACCCGACTCGGCGTTTCTCTGCACTCAGTCGTCCTCTCTGCACCATCTGTGGCATCAGAGCCCTCCCAGCTCATTTCTGCTCTGAATCACACACTTCTGGGTTATAGAAAGCTCAGTGGGAGGTTCCATTCTCCGGTTTTCTGTTTTATTAGGTTCTTTATTCACATCTGTCATTCTGAGCATCCAGATTCCGTTTTCACTTCTTATTATCTCTCATCTATCAATAACCTAAAGAATGAGGGCAACCCAACGTACAACGCTTCCTGTTCTGTCAGAAAAAGCACCAACTCTCAGTGCTTAATCTACGTATCTCCACCAACATGTCCTTTGGTCGATGTCTGTTCTTTTAAAATAAGTACTTATTTTTTTTCAAGTAAAGACAATGAATAGAAGTTTTAAAACAAGAAAAAAACACCCATAAGGCATGAGGAGATAACTGTGACAGGAAGAGAACCGGAGGAGGATGCAGAAGTTCAGAGCTTTTAAAGATAGTCTCCAGCTCTTTATACCCCGGCTGAGTGACAGCATGACGTGTTGCAGCTTGCAGACCACAGCCACAGGTTGAGTAAGTCGAAAAGTTTACCACAGATGACGCCACGCCTATAGGTCTGCCTGCACTACCGGGACCCAGAAGTCGACCTCACTTCTCTTTCTGCTTCGTTAGACGCTCCTCTGTATCCTCTCCCTGTGTGTCCCTTTATTTTATTCTTTTGTTTCTGGTGTGTTTGTCGAGTTCAGGCGGGGATGGCGGAGCTGGAGGGGCTGGAGTTCGGAAAGTCGGACTTTGTGCTGCTGGATGAGGTGACGATGGAGCAGTTTATGGAGAACCTGAAGCTGAGGTGAGGACTGAGTTTGGGGAGTCGAAGCAGCTGGAAGGTGGAAATGTTAAAGTTGATGTTCCAGATGTCTGAAAAATAAGAAAATATGATTTACTTTAGGGATCTAGATGAAAATGAGGCACATTTTATCATAACTAGAGGCTAGAGAGATAGAAAACTGAGCGGACAGATGCTTGAGGTGTTTGCTGGGTGGAGTAGATGACAGATTCGGAGTGACGTCTTGCCTCCTGTTTCCCGCTCAGCCTCTGATAAAAACCCCGATGTGAAGCATGAAGCTAGAGGAGCAGTTAGCGGCTGAGTACGCCTCCTTTCAGATGGTTCTGAGCTGCTCTGAGCTCGGCTCAGACCTACTGTAGACGTCACAGAAAGGTTCAAATGATGGATGATCTGCCTCTCAGCTGCAGCCTCTGAATGGATATTTTTATCGTGGGTTTCCTGTCTGGCCTTTGTTCATATCGGTTTAATATCACCACGTCTGCAGCTCCGTTTGTGTGATAAACTGTTCTGGTTGAATGAAATCCCCTGGAAACATCTATTCCGTTGATTCAATTTAAG
>NW_015152208.1:3801-5182 GCF_000732505.1 Cyprinodon variegatus
TGAAAGTAATGCGACAAAAGAAACACGTTGAATCAAGGCGTGTCCATTAATTAGCATCATAGGTATCGACAATCATGTAATCAGTCAGTGGGACCATATATGGTGTATACCACACTCTACATGGACCAGATGAAGAGAAGGAGACGGTTTGGAGATTAGAACTAAAATTATATAGCAGCATGTTTAAGCTAAAGTCTATCAGATCATCTCCAAGAAGTTCCTCTGACTTCAGCTGCACAGATTATTCCGACATTTAGGATCCATGGACTGTCGCCAACCTCGCTGGACGCGGCTGCAGGAGGAAAACTGATGGCGAATCTAAGACATGAGTTTTGGCCATTTATGCGAAATTTATGTTATTTGTCATTTCTATCAATTTAGTCATGGCTGCTCAGTGGAGCAGTGGGTAGCACTACTGCCTTGCAGCAAGAAGGTTCTGGGTTCGATTCTGCATGGAGTTTGCATGTTCTCCCTGAGCATGCATGGGTTCTCTCCAGGTACTCCGTCTCCCACAGTCCAAAAACATGGAGGATGATAAACTTCTCTTATCATCCTCCGCACTCTGCGTTGTGTCAAGATAAACTTGGCACCTCTTCCAGTTGTTCATCACTGTTCCAGTTGTTTTAAACTTCTTAAGGATTCCTCTGACTGTAGATAAAGGCAAGTTAAGGCGAGTGGCTATTTTCTTGTAACCATTGTCTGACTTATGAAGGTCGACACACATCTGCCTTACTTGAATTATGTCATCTCCTGTCTTTGCCATGCTGACTAATCGGTAAGAGAATTAGTCCTCTGTGTCACGTCATATTTATACCTCAGGGGAAACAGGGAGTCATGAATTTCTAATTAAAAGTTCCTAGATACACTGACCAACTTTAGCTACTACAAAAAAAATTTAAAGGAAATCAATTACATTTTTTAGCGGAATTGTTAGAGGTGCCAATAATTGTGGGATACGTGATTTTTTTAAATGTTTTTAATTTTCTAAATATGTGATTTTATTTTTAGCACCAAAGTAAAGTATTCAAATAAAAGGTTGGACTTGTTTGTTTAAAAGAAAAGGAGAATTTTTTTAAGTTCCCGACCACTTCTTAAACAGGGGTACCAATAATTGCGGAGGGCGCTGTTTCCCCCCCAGTTCAGCCAGGCCAACAATGACCCTTAACGACTGCCTTTTCAGAGGAATGGGCCAGAGATGGCAAAAGTACTCACTTTCCGTACTTGAGTAAAAGTACAGATACTTGTGTTAAAAATACTCTGGTAAAAGTGGAAGTACTGATTAAACTTCTTTACTCAAGTAAAAGTAACAAAGTACAGGCTTGTAAATTTACTTTATTTAAAGTATAAAAGTAAAAGTAGAAACCACTTTTTTCATGCCGTT
>NW_015152208.1:5354-8556 GCF_000732505.1 Cyprinodon variegatus
TAAAGTAACGAGCCAATTTTTTAAAATGTAAGGAGTAGAAAGTACAGATATTTGTGTAAAAATGTAAGGAGTAGAAGTAAAAAGTCGGCATAATAATAAGTAGTAAAGTAAAGTAAAAATATCAGAAAAATCTACTTGAGTACAGAAACGAAGTATTTGTACTTCGTTACTTCCCATCTCTGGAATGGGCCAGTATCGGGTTTTGCAGGCCAATAACGGCCTCAATGACTCCCAATATTAAAGGGTGGATCTGGTTTTAGAGTTTCAATGTGGACCTTTTCTAAGCCATTACAAGGCTTTTGTTAGTCTACTGTATAAAACCAGGAACTCAACGCCAATCCAGACTTTTTGAATTGAAAAACCTTCCTGGATGGGAAGCGAAACGTCTTTGGAAAACAAAGTCCAGTGGATTGTTTCTTTAAATTTAACTTTTTTGATTGACTCTAAAGGTTTGGAAAAGTAAATGTTAAGTAAAGGGAACCAGGCCTGTTAAATCAGTCAATTTTTAAATATCAATGTTGAAGCCTGATTGAAAAACATTGTCTGACTTTCATTGCTTTATTTTCATAGATTTTCCTTTTATCATTCCTTTTGTCAGATTCCAGTTATTTCTGTGACCACTGTGAGTTTTTCTCTCATAAAACGAAGGGAACCAACAGTTTTTTCCATGTATATATGCCGTCCAGCAGCTCCTGTTTCAACTCTGCTTCTGCACCAGATTTAGGAGGTATAGTCAGAGACTCTTCATCCTCCAGCCTACGGCCCTTAGGCACCAGTCAAACAATTGTTCTTCTATCTGCTTTTCCCTTTAGGAGGTGGTAGCAGCATTTCTTGTGCATCTTCTTCCTTTATTTATTTATTGTTTATTTAAAAGGGGACAGTGTACATTAATCAACATTAAAACAATGTAAATATACCCGAGTTAGCTAAGGAGTGCTAATTTTCATCGGTAGTCCCCCAGCCAGGTATAAAAAAGGCAACCTTAAAAATAAACACAACTATTAAATCACAAGATAAGATTACAATACCAATTACATAAGAAAACATTATGGTTAAAAAATAGAATTCATGTAAAATAATTATAAATTATTTAAATACACACAGAAAACCTTAGTGCCCACAAATTTGGCTCTCTACAAGCCATTTTTTTGCATTCTTTTTGAATGAAAAGAATAAAAAAGAGTCTCTGGTGGTTTCCGGCACTGTCATCTACCCTCAGGTCCTCTTTAGTTCAATCCATAAATCTCCACTCTGGTCTCCCTCCCATGTCAGCCTCAGCATCCTTCTTGTCTGGCTTCTCTGGCTTCATCTCCAATCCTCTAACATTACAAAGTTAGAATCCTGCCTAAAGTGAACAAGTGTAATAAAAACTGATACAAGCCATTTTATTTCTAATGATCCTTCTTGCGTGTGGATCTCTTTCTGTACCTCATGTCAACTTTTATCATTTTGGGGGAGGAACCGACCTGAGAAAGTAAACTCCCTGTGATTGGCTATTTTTTTAGTAAATCCTGCTCTTCAAACAGCACTGTTTTCTTCCTAGCTGCGGCTGCCACTCAACATATTCTCATTATCAGTGCGTATGAAATCGTACGAAAAGTTAATAAGTATAATAAGATAAGTAAGATAAGTATGCACACTATTTCGTACGTTTTGGACGTTTTTCCTCAAAAACCACATCAGTGCGCATGACAGACAGAAAAAAAAAGCAGATCCGCGGACGGACGTAAAAATGGGAAAAACAGTGCAATCATCACTTATTCATGTCTCTAACTACGTTGCCTGCTGTTTTATATCTTAGGGTTAGGATCAGGGTTAGGGCTAATTGTAATTTATATTCTAGATTCGTGAATGGTGCGTCAGATGTGCATGCGCATACGACGAAAAAAACGTCCAAAACGTGCGAAATTACGGTGCATAACTTTTCGTACAATGTCATACGGACTCATAATGAAAATAGGTTGTGCCACTACCCTATCCGTCCCGGAATAACGATCCGTACCAACGGCTCGTTTGCGTATCCACATATACATTCGGGTCATCGATTTTATTTTGTAAAAAATACCTAAATGACGTTTTCCCCCCCAAAAAACAGTAAACATACTAAAATATAATGTGTTAAAAGTTAATAACGTATTTCCTGAGAAAATAGATGTCTTAAAATCCTTTCCGTTTTGTCAGTTGCCTTTGCCCGATCTGCACTGGAAATGGGATCCTACGCTACTTTCGGGAGCTAACATTTTCGGCTTTAAATTTAAACATAAATCTAGTCTTTTTTTAGTTTTACTGTTTTCCTTTTGTGTGAACATTATGGTATATAGTGCGTAATATAAAGAAAGAAACAACTAAAATGGCGGTCTAATCATATTTTGCAGGACTGCTCTGATCATGTCTGATAATTATATCAGTTTAATGGAGAAAATGTAAAAAGCATCAAAATTGTCTCAGAAAAGTCATAAAACTATTTTAAAGATGTTTATTAGCATTCTTTAGTGAGTTAAGGATAAATAAGTCATTTTAGTACCATAATTACATCATTTACGGACACCCGGATGTATATCTGTTCACACATGCGCAGGACGGATTGTGCTTCCAGGACGGAGCGGGTAGCGACAAGGCTAATAATGCTAATGCTTATCGCTGTTCTATTAGAGTTAAAAGTTGGTTTAGTTAAGTCATCATTGAATAACTTAGTTTAAGTCAGTTATGAATGTGCTCTAACATCAGCAGCCAGATGTTTTAAAAAGATAAAAAATTCACTTTTGAACTTTGTTTGAGTAAAAGGTTTAGTGGAGGAGGTTCTTTTTCTGAGTGGATCATCAAAATAAGTGGTTCTCGTAATTGTCAATCATTCTGGGGATATGTTTACGTAAGGCCGTCCTAACTGCTCGTCCCCATTTAACTTACTGGTGAGTCTGACATAGTGAAAAAATTGCAAATCTTCTTTTGGAAAGTAAGTTTGTATGAGCGACTCAAACAGCAACTCTTTAACAGTGTGCACAAGGAGAAATGGGCTTGTGCACGCATTTAAAGGAACAGTCCGCTCATATTCAGATTCAAACTTCTGAAAGTTCTTTAAATATTAAATTATTCCAAACTGTTCAATAAATGATGAGTGTTTTAATTCAGAGTAATTTTCATGTGAATGTGCTTTACTGGAGGCATCCATGTTTGTCAAAGAACACTACTGCCACCTACTGGT
>NW_015152208.1:8937-12096 GCF_000732505.1 Cyprinodon variegatus
TGCAGATGTGTCTAGTAGTTCCCATTGATTTTGCTTGTAAAGCGGGGAGAATGGCGCTAGGCTTACCGCATCGTGACGTGAGGGGTTGCTTTCGAGTCAATAAATCGATGCAATCAACTGGTTTTAACCCCTGATGCATCGCTCCACCTCTAGTTGGTGCTGATCCAGTCTGGTTCTGTCTGGTCTAGATTGGGGAACTCGTTGACCCTGCAGGATTTGTATCCTAACAACAAATTAAAGGTTGTTTTTCCTGCTGCAAATATACCATTTGATATGATTTTTTTTCTTTAATGACCTCGTTGACATACCTACATGTACTTTAACTGAATACAGTTATTTACATCAAAAGGATTTCTAACATTTTTCCTTGAAGAATGCGAAACATGTTTGAGCTGGACGCGGATGTTCAGATCCAGACCTGAAGGCGAGTAGAAAAACCCAACCTAAGAGCAACCTGAGAGCATTCATGACGCAAAGCTGATCTCTAAGTAAAAATGTAGTAAAATAAACATATTTATCATCGATTTGAGCAGATAATCTTCCAAAGGAATGAGCTTTTTCTCCTCAAAATAACATGATTAGATATTATGCTCCAGTTATAAGATAATAGTTGTTTGTTATTTTAAAGTAAATCATCTTATTCCAATGGTAAACCCCATTATTTACCTGCTAAAAACAAAAGAATATACATTGCTTTCCTTTATATGATTTTATTCTTTATTGAGTAGCCTGACAGAAAAATTGAAAGAGACGGAAAAAAAGAAAAGGTCTCTTTCTGGACGGTGGGGCGGTCGGATACATGTCTTTAGACACACAGACTTCTAAATGCTCATCCTCAGAGTTTAGCTCTAGATTTCTAGATCTAGCTAAGTATTTCCTTCTTAGATCCAGCCAAGAAGTAGTTTGGATCTTGATTTGAGATATACCGACCAAAAGCAGATTCTTTTAGATTAATTATCTTCTTTTGAAAACGTTCTACTCAAAACTAAAATAATATAAATAAATAATCTTCCAGTGCAGTAAGATAATTAAACTTAGTAATCAGAGTCCTCGCTTCCTATTGTTCTTGACTTTCAGTAAAAAAAAATTTTTTTAATTAGTTTTGGGAATTTTTGGTTCTTTCATTTTTTGTTTTACTTTCATAATCATTTTAAGGAACTCTCTAAGCTTTGATTATCTACCAGAGCTCTGTTCGATCCATCATCTGAACAGGAAGTGAGGACGGTCTACCTACAGACCCACAAGGACCTGGACGTCCACGTAGACTGACAGAAGGAGAGTTTTAATAGAGAAGAAGCCAGGAGGACGAAGAACATGAAGGGACAGACAAAAAAACAAAAAACAAAAACCCTCTTTGGACGAGATGCTAAATTCTCCATGGCTGAAAAATTCTTTAAAACCACCATCTCAGTTTTAGTGTTGGAATGGCCTAGTCAAAGTACAGATCTGAGGCAGGGTTTGAAAACCAATGTTGACAGCAAATTCCCCCCAAAATATAAAAATAAATAATCCACTGGACTTTGTTTCCAAGTTTAAAGATGTTTCGCTTAATTCACACTAAATTCAAAAGGTCAGAAATAGCGTTGAGTTCCAGGTTTTCTCCAGTAGCCCAATAAAGCCTTTTATTTGCTTAGAAAACATGCAAATAGAAATAATAATACCTGTCTATGTCTCTGAAAGGGCTGTCGTTAAAGCAGGGTTTATACAGGAATGAGTAAGTCTAATTTAATGCTTTCTAATGTTTTTTTTTAATGCTCTTAGAAATAATTTTGACGCCATCAACAAGTAACCATGAGCCATTTTTGTTGAAATTAGCATTTTCCCCATTATCTTCATTTCCGAACATACGGCTTTACGATAGACCAGAAGCAGTTCCGCACACATATATTGCGATATATCTGACTAAATTGTTTTTATAAACTTTTTTAACAGTTTTTTTAAATGCCTCAATAATCACAGCCCTTAATTTAAAAAAAAATTTAATGATTTTTAATGGTCCGTAAGGGAATTGTTGGCCTGGCTGAACAGGTGAGGTCTTCTGTTCACCTGTAAAGGGGTATGGGCTGCGATTTTTGCAGGAAGAAATCAACTCTATCGCTGCATAGTGGGTTTTTGAAAGCTGAAAGGTTGGTTTTTCTTTCCTAACATAGATGGCTTCCTTCACGCCCCTCTCAAACCACCTGTCTTCTTTGTCCAAAATGGGAACATTCTGGTCCTCCAAAGAATGCCCTTTGTCCATAAGGTGTAGCTGTACGGCAGAGTCTTGTCCAGAGGAGGGCGCTCTTCTGTGTTGGGCCATGCATCTGTAAAGAGGTTGTTTGTTTTCTCCAATATAAAGATCAGAACATTCCTCATTGCATTGAACTGCAGACACCACTCCGCTCACATTTGGCCTGGGGGGTTTCGTCTTTAGGATCCACTAGTCTCTGTTTAAGGTTTGAATTGTTCTGGGATGCTTTGATGACTATATACTTTTGGAATGGCTATGACCTGGATGACTGGGGATCTTTACCAGCATTTGACATCATCTAGACTAATTTCCAATGTTCAGAAATGTATTTACAAGTTTAAAGCTGCTAAAGACAAGAAAAAACACAAAAGACAAAAAGCTGCAACTGGAACCAGGTGATTCTACAGAGTTCTACAACAGGTGTGCAGATCCACCTAATTCTGTTTTAATACATAAAACATTCAGGAAACCATAAAGACCAAAGAGCCTTCTCCACCCTCAGTTCAGCTAAATGTTACACCCCTTTTGAAAAAAAAAAAAAAAAGACAACTTATAGGTTCTGAGAAATTCCTCCTTTTGCAAATCTGAGAAACACCCATGTCATTTCTCTTTTTGGGTTTATTTTCATCCAGACCGACAAAACCTGAGCAAAAAGAAAACTGCTGTATTTCCCTTTCTGGGATGTTGCTATTTGTGGAAAAACAACAAAAGAAATCACATTGACTACATCCCAGTGGCAGTAAAAGAGATCTGTTTTTCATTTATACTGAAAAGATGAATTGTTCCTATACAGTATCAGCCATTCAAAAACACCCTTCCCAGTTAAAAGCCAAATTGCAGCCCACTTCCCTGCAAACCCAGCAAAACCCCCTCCAACTTTCAGCCACTGGTCTTCTCCTGGGGGTGCATATTTTTGTACTCTGACTCAC
>NW_015152208.1:13225-14509 GCF_000732505.1 Cyprinodon variegatus
AGCCAAGGACCCATCAAGGAAAGCGGTTATATTCTGAATGGCTACTACTGTATATTTTTTGTCAAAGTAATTGAGAGCCATTCTAGGTCCAAAGAGACACTCCTGGTTCTGGGAGTTTACAGGCAACATTTAACCTAATATGATGATTAAGTTTGTGGTTTTAAATTGAAAGACTATAAACACATTCAGACGCCATCTATTCAAAGCTACTCATTCCCCTGAAATGTTAGCATAGATCCTGTATTTCAGAATATCTGCCTTTTTTCCCTTTTTTTTTTAACTTGGTTTAATTTTCAATTTAAATCAAATAATTGTGTTTTTTTTCTATCAAAAAGATGTTCTTCCTCACTTGAATGTTTTTCTGATAATGGAAACGCTGATAACTTTAATCTTCAGAGAAGCATCATTACTTCCTCTTATATTCACAGAGCTGCAGAGATATTTTGGTCCTAACACCCTAAATACCCTCCACTATGTGCAAAGGCAAAGCTGTGTGACCGAAATGTCTGCTGGTGTCTAATATGGCAGCCCCCATTAACCCCAATGGCGTGATAACTTTACTCCTCCCAACTCAACAAACCCACAGTGAGCTGTGACACCCTTCGAGTTGCGGGTTTCATTTCCTGTCCTCGGTGTACAAATACTTGTGTCACTTCCTGACATGTTTGCATGACATCAAGGCGTGTGATACTTCCTGCAGCTCTAGGTTCAGGGTTGTTTGTGGGTGGTTAGACAAAAGTCATGGGAAGAGTGAGCGATCAAAAGGAAAATCCGCCTCTATGATACCTGAGGACAGAAAAGATTTCCCCTAAAATGACATGGAAGGTTTTATAAAACGACATGCGTGACAGTTTGTGATTAGTTTTTCTGTTTCTCTGCATCAGGTTTGAAAAGGGGCGGATCTACACCTACATCGGGGAAGTGGTGGTGTCCGTTAACCCATACAGACAGATGGACATTTACGGCAAAGAAGCCATCGATGCGTACCGAGGCCGAGAGCTGTATGAAAACCCTCCTCACCTGTATGCGGTGTCCGACGCTGCCTACAAAGCCATGAAAAGACGAGCTAAAGACACCTGCATCGTCATCTCAGGTCTTCCTCTGCACAGTTCACATGCTGCACCATCCATCACCAGAATGTCCCACAAAAGGTCACTAAATAGTCAGAGGGAAATCATATTTAAATGTCAAATCATTCTGGTTTAAACAGGTATATAAATGTCCTCTTTATCAGACCATATTGTCCCAAAATTTAGAAAATTTCTATATAAAAAAAAAAAAAAA
>NW_015152208.1:16501-17588 GCF_000732505.1 Cyprinodon variegatus
GTGAGAAAAGTCGATTAAAGTCAGAATTGTGAGAAAAAAGTCAGAATTCTGAGATTAAAGTCAGAATTGTGAGAAAAAAGTCAGAATTCTGAGATTAAAGTCAGAATTGTGAGAAAAAAGTCGATTAAAGTCAGAATTGTGAGAAAAAAGTCAGAATTCTGAGATTAAAGTCAGAATTGTGAGAAAAAAAGTCAGAATTCTGACCTTTTTCCCCATACTATACTGAAATAAAATAAAAAAAAAATCAGTTAACTTTTTTTTTTTCAGTGGCCCTAATCCTCTTCCGTAGGTCAGTAGTATTAACTATCATCAGTATTTTAATTTTTCTAAACTTAAATAATATTTGAAAGATAATGCTAACATTCTGACATTAATAATATCACTGTCTAATTATCTCATAGTTATATTAAAATGTATTAAATGTAATAATTGATTTTCCTTCTTTGCATCACAGTGTGTCTATAACCTGTCTCTGTGTTTTAGGTGAGAGCGGTGCAGGAAAAACAGAAGCCAGTAAATACATCATGCAATACATCGCAGCCATCACAAACCCCAGCCAGAGGGCGGAGGTGGAGAGGTGAGAGCTTCATCACAAAGAAAACTACGTTATTAAGAGTGATTGTTACTAATTCCCTGCTTTATTAATCTCCTCCTTCTTCTTCTTCTCTTATTCATGTTCGTTTCCTGCAATGTGGTTCCTCAGCGTGAAGAATGTTCTGCTGAAGTCTAACTGTGTGCTGGAGGCCTTCGGGAACGCCAAGACCAACCGCAACGACAACTCCAGCCGCTTCGGGAAGTACATGGACATCAACTTCAACTTCAACGGGGATCCCACAGGAGGACACATCAACAACTACCTGCTGGAGAAGGTGAGGGGAGGAGGAGGTGAGGGGAGGAGGAGGTGAGGGGAGGAGGAGGATGATGGAGGAGGAGGAAGAACTGAAAAAACCCCACAAAACTGTAGCTTATAGCTTAGATTCAGACAGATTCATTTTATAGCTTGGAAAAAAAATGTCTCAACAATTTTTCCCTTATTTGAGAAAATTAACCTTATTTTCAATTCTATTCAGTTTATTTCTATAGCTCC
>NW_015152208.1:20848-22395 GCF_000732505.1 Cyprinodon variegatus
TGAAGCCGCCATGTTCTTTAGACTGAACTGTGGCGCTTCTCGTTGCGTCACACCTCAACCCGCCTCAAAGCCAACGCTGATTGGACGACGGAGAGTCTCTAGACTGATTAGCGAGTGAAACCTTGAAAGCTCGCCAGATCAGGATGGTCTCACGAGGCTACAGGTATGGGGCATTGCAAACTTGGAAATGAAATCCAGTGGATTGTGGATGACTGAGAATCTTCACCAGCAAATATTCAAAAGCTACATTTTTTTTTCAGTGAAATTCATATATTTTATCCGCTTATTTAGACGTTCTCCTCTGGGCAGGACTGGTTTAGGTATTGGACCATTTGGTTTCTGGAAGGAACTTATGATGGGTGTCGACCTTCTGACCCAAACTGTTCCCCTCTGATGATGTTCAGGAACAACAGAAACCAGCACGACTGCGGCACGTTGTGGGCTGGAAACTTCTAGATGAACAGACAAGAAAGATGCTGCTGCTCTTAAATCGAGGGCTCCTGTCATTACGTCATTACATTAGTGTGTTTATAAACATCTAATCGTTGGAAAAGTCTATTTAAAATCATTGAAATCCCCAAAAATCTGTTTCCGGAATGAAAGGATCCAAACTTCCTGGGTCTAAAAGTGTGAAATTATTTAAAAAAGCCTCGTTTCGCAGGCTGGCTGCATAACTTTGTGATTTCCTGAAGCTCTGCTCTTTCTTTTTTCGTGTCATTAAGTCCAGGGTGGTCCAGCAGCAGGGAGGGGAGAGGAACTTCCACTCTTTCTACCAGGTAAACTTCCTGCATTCACCTCCTCTGATCTTGGCTGCAGAGGGAATCAGACTGAAGATGTTTGCCGTGTTTCCACAGCTGCTGCGCGGAGGCACTGAGGAGACCCTGAAGTCATTTCACCTGGAGAACAACCCTGCACTCTACACCTACACCAGAGAGGGCGCTGCAGCTGCTGTGAGTTTTCTATCTGTCATAATAAGAAAGAATCGTGGATAAAGCAGCGTTTAAGGTCCACCTTTGAGCTTTTTTCACTTTTTCAGACAACCAACAACGACCGATCGAACCACAAAGCGGTGATGAGTGCCCTTGATGTGATCGGCTTCTCAAAAGAAGAAATCAACTCCATCTACCAGATCCTGGCGGCCATTTTGCTCTTGGTAATTCTTCCTTTGCCTTTGGAAATATATACCCTCATATTTCTGTCATCTAGTTTCTATGGAAGAGGATTAGGGCCAGTGGAAAAAAAAAAGTTAACTGATTTATAAATTTTATTTCAGTTTCGTATTGGAAAAAAGTCAGAGTTCTGAGAAAAAAGTCAGAATTCTGACTTTTTTCTCAGAATTCTGACTTTAATCTCAGAATTTTTACTTTTTTATTGTCAGAATTCAGTCAGAATTCAGTCAGAATTCTGACTTTTTTTCTCAGAATTCTGACTTTAATCTCAGAATTTTTACTTTTTTATTGTCAGAATTCAGTCAGAATTCAGTCAGAATTCTGACTTTTTTTCTCAGAATTCTGACTTTAATCTCAAAATTCTGACTTTTTTTCTCA
>NW_015152208.1:22439-27464 GCF_000732505.1 Cyprinodon variegatus
TGTCAACATTTCTATTTATTTCTATTCTATAAGTCTTATATATATATATATATATATATATATATATATATTTTTTTTTTATATTTAAATTCAAATCTCTCATTAGTATCCTAATCTCAAATTAAAATAAAAATTTTAAAATTTCATTTAGATATTTTATTTAGAAGGAAATTTATGTCATAGTCCTATTTTTACATTTGAATTTTAAATAGCTTAACCTAAATCTTGAATTTATATCTAAATGTTAAATTTAAATATATATACTAACTATTAAATATATTTATTAAATCTGACTATATATCTTACATCTAAATTTATATCAGAATTTAAAATTTGTATTTAAATCTTCCATTGATGTCAACATTTGTTATTTATAAAGCTGTCCTGGACCAAAGCTGTCAGCTAAGCCTGTATAGAGATATAAATAATTACACACACTGAACGCCCATCATAGTTGTTTTATTAATTGAATCCACTGGTTTCTAACTGGTGGAACTTCGCTGTGATGCTTTCAGGGTAACGTGGAGTTTGGGAGCGAAGGTGAGATCGTTCATGTTGTGGATCAGGACACAGTGACCCACATCTCAGAGCTGACGGCCACGGACCCGGAATCCGTCACCAAGGGCCTGCTTTACCGGACCGTGGCGACCGGCGGCGGTGATGTCATCGAGAAGGGGCACACAGAGAAGGACGCCTGCTTCGGTCGGGATGCCTTCGCCAAGGTAAGGCCTTCAGGGTATAAACACTGTTTATCGGTGGAGATCATTCTCTGACATCAACCCGGACTCTGCGATGCTTCAGGCGCTCTACGAGAGGCTCTTCGGCTGGATCGTCAGCCGCATCAACGGCATCATCGAGGTGAAAGACTACAACCCAGTGCTTCATGGGAAGAACACGGTCATAGGAGTGCTGGACATCTACGGCTTTGAGATCTTTGACAACAACAGTTTTGAACAGTTCTGCATCAACTACTGCAACGAGAAGCTGCAGCAGCTGTTCATCGAGCTGATCCTCCAGCAGGAGCAGGAGGAATACCAGAGAGAGGGAATCACCTGGCAGCATGTGAGGAAAAACATCCCCATATGTCTGTGTCTTCCTACATCCTGGAACCTTAGATTTGATCAAACAAGCTTCACTTCTGAGCTGTTTCAAATAAAAGATCCTCTTCCATAATTTGATCCTGATCCACATGGGCAGCTGTTTAGACGTAAAGAGGAATTCATCTCTAAGAAAGAGATTTTTGGTTCACTTTGGTTCGCTTTTCTACCTCCTTCTCCTCACAAAAATAAGAACTTTAAGCTTGTTGAAGTTGCTGAAAAAACACACATACATAAAAAAATGCACAGAAAGCTGTAAAAACAACTGAATCAAACCCTTCTTTGATCTTTGGTTTCTTTTGCAGATTGATTACTTCAACAACCAGATCATCGTGGACCTGGTGGAGCAGCAGCACAAAGGGATCCTCTCCATTCTAGACGAGGCTTGTCTCACTGTTGGAAAGGTGACCGACACGGTCTGTCTGGAGAGCATGGACACCAAGCTGGCTCAGCATCCTCACTACACGTCCCGCAAGGTCAGACTCTTTACCTCTGAGACACTTTAACACCAGAAGACTCTCCAAATCTGCCTCTTTGACCTTTCTCTCTCTGTTTTGATAGATAGATAGATAGATAGATAGATAGATAGATAGATAGAGAGATAGAGAGATAGATAGATAGATAGATAGATACCTGCTTACTTACTTACCTACTTACTTAGTTACCTAGTTACCTACCTACTTACTTACCTACTTACTTACCTACGTACTTACCTACTAACTTACATAGCTATTTACTTACCTACTTACTTACTTACTTGCTCATTTAGTTACTTACTTATTCAATTACTTACTTGCTTACTTACTTAGATACCTACCTAATTACTTACCTACTTACTCACTCACTTACTCACTCACTTACTTGCTCATTTACTTGCTCATTTACTTACTCATTTACTTACCTACTTACTTAGTTACTTACTTGCTTGCTTACTTACTTATTGTATTAATCCCTGATAGGGGAAATTCACCTGTCCGATTGCAAAGATAAAAAGATATTTAATACGATAAAAAAACAAAATTCGATAATAAAAAAAGGATTTGGATCTGTTTAAAAAAAGCTAACTTTTCAAAGTAAAATAAGTTTCCCGCTGCATGTGTGACGCTGTAGGTTTGACTCAAGAAGCAGAAGCAGTGATGATGAAACATCCTCTGACTGTTAAAGTTAATTTGTTAGAATATTTAATCCTATTCTTGCTCTGTAAATCACATTAATCTACAAACACAAGATGTGGTTATTTAAGGGATAATGAACAGATTAATGTACATTTTAAGAGATTAAATATAGATTAAGGACATTTATCTTTCAATAAGTGGTAGATAATAGTCACCATTTAGGGCCAGACTTCCTAAATTAAATTAATAATATAAACCTGCCTTATTTCTGCTCTGTAATTTTTTATGAATAGATGTAAACAGGAGGGTCAGAGAGAGCTGCAGTTGTTGGTTTAGCCAGTAGAGGGCAGCAGAGCGTTTCTATGAGGTCTTTTCTTCAGGATTGTAGAAACCATGAGAAGAAAAACTGAAGCATCTTAAAACCAAGTAACAAAGTACAAATACTTAGTTATACTCAAGTAGAAATGTTGGCTTCTATACTTTACTTTTAACTTTATACTTCTACTGCTTACATTTTAAAAATAAACTCTTAGTTTTGTTTGTTTATTTTAAGCTAATTTTCTTTATGGCCTGATGGTAATAAAAATAAATAAACGAATAAAATCCATCAGAATAATTACTTTAATCCAGACAGTTAATTTCTTTGTGGTTTGACTTGGTGCTGCCCCAACTTGTTGCTCACCACATACCAAAATAAATAGTTTTTTTTCAGGATGATGCAAAGTTAAATGTGACACTGTTACCATTAGTTATAAAGCTAAGAAAATAAAGTCTGAGGAAGTTATCATACAGAATATTAGAAAAATTTTCCTTTAATAGGGTAGAGCAGTAAAGCTTCTGGTCTTAACATTTTTTCTGCATTATTTTTATACTTTATAGTTTTAAAAATGGTACTTTTACACATTAACTGGAGTAAAAAGCTTAAGTTGATACTCTAACTTCTACAAAAATATTTTTTATAACAACTCTGCTTAAAACTGACTGCAGCAATGTTCACATAGATGTGATAGAAATAAAAAGTTTTCACACCATTTCCCCTCCGACTTCCAGCTCAGTCCCACCGATAAAACCATGGACTTCCAGAAGCACTTCCGCATCCGCCACTACGCCGGAGACGTCACGTGAGTCGCTCTGCTTTCTGCCGCCGCTGAATGATGACCGGCTGCTCTGCCGGGTCAGCAGAGGTCTGTGAGGCCTCCCACTCATCTGGTCTCTGTATCACAACCTGGAATAAATTCTGGTTTTTCATGTAAGGAAGTTTAAAGCAAACCTTACTTTGACTGGTAAGGTGCCATCTTTGCAAATAACCCGGATTAAGACAAGGATTTAACTTATATAATAATTTTCTACTTGGTGTTTTTAGTGAGGACGCTAATAAGCTGTTAGATTTAGAGGTTTGGGTTCAGTTCTGGTGGTGTGCATATGTCATTCATATATTTCTATGAGAAAAAGTCCAGCATTAAATTAAAATTCAGTATAATTGAGAGGAATATAAGAATAGTTCTAACTGGAAAGTTTTCATAATATGGTTTATTTGCGTCCCACCTGGCTCCTAGAGGATTTAAAAGATTATAAAGAAATAAAGGATTCAAACACAAGAGGAACTGATGATTTTCTGCAGTGACTATAGTTCTGATGATCACATGACAGCCAGGAGCCTTGATGGCTTTTCACTGCTGCAGAAGGAGGATCAGAAGTTACCAAAATAGGTTTTAAAAGACTGGATGACTTGTTGCTTTGACAGTTTGACAGTTATAAGTCTTTTATAAATCTGTACAAACAGCTTTATCATCCGGATAAAATTAGATTTTATACACCAGGAGCTTCCAAACTGTTTCTGACCCACAGAATGGTCACATGACCCAAACTACTAACATTCCTAACCATACAGAAGATATAATATTAATAAAAACAGCATCAACATGTTTACATTATTTGTAAATTCTGTTTAAATATCTTTAAACACATGAAAATCTTCACTATTATCATTTGTTTAATTCCTCTAAAGGATCTCAAGACCCTAAAATGTTGATCTGTGACCATAAACGGGGTCATGAACCCCGACTTTGGGAATCAACCGTCTGTCCTGAAGATAGACCTAGACAGATTTATTTGTTATTTTTAAGTGTAAAACAAAAAGGAATTTAGAACTAAATATATAAAAACAGTTATATAAACATATGACTGTAAATTTAAAGTTCTAATATTTTAGTTTTTTTATGTAAAATGATAAAATATAATAAATATAATAAAATACAATAAAATAATCCATTTTAGAAAACATTCAGCAGTCTAATGGCAGTATGGAATCTGCTGGACCTGCATCCAATGCTGTGAAGCAAGATGTTTAGAAAGTCGTGTTTGAGCATAAATAGAATTACAGCACAGGATCGATGAGCAGAAATAAACAGACGCTGGCGCCATCTGCTGGTAGAACCGTGTACCTGAACGAAAGCCAGATGGAGTCGATACGCAGCTACTGAATAGAGCCAGTAAAGCAACAGCTCAGTGAGGTCGAACACCAACTGATATTAATTAAATGAAGTGATCTAAAGTTCTAACAAAACTTAGAACTGTAGGAGAAAGAAAGCTTCCAGTTTTTAATAAACGCAAACAAAGAGATAGCATGAAGTGAACAAATGTTTCAGTTTAATAACAAAAAAAAATAGTCAATTCAATCCAGTTCAGTTTATTTCTATAGCGCCAATTCACAACACACGTCATCTCAGGTCACTTGTTGATTGCATCGACTCATTGACTCTTCAGCAATCCCTCACACTAAGCATGCTTGTAGCGACAGTGGAGAGGAAAAA
>NW_015152208.1:30084-31328 GCF_000732505.1 Cyprinodon variegatus
AAAAAATCTTTCATTCCTTTAGAGACAGCATGAAAAGTCAGCTGAGTACAAAACATAGAGAGGAAAACAAGAAGAAAAGGAACAAGAAGAGAACAGATAATGGATGTCTATTCTATTAACATTTCTCTATCTATAGAATGGGTCTGTTTTATGTGTTGTCTTCTCCATTAAAAGGGGCCCATGCCTGTCTTTGCCTAGGGCCCCAAATTTCCTAAATCCGCCATTTTTTACTCATGTGTATTAGCGTTCTTTAGTGAGTGAAGGATAGAAATAAGTAGTTTTAGCACCATATTTGCATTATTTATGGACACAATGTATATTAACTCAATAAAGAATGCTAATACACATATTTAAAAAATGTTTTGGGACTTTTGTGAGACAATTTTGACGCTTTTTACATTTTCTTCGTTAAACTGCTTTTCTGACATCATCTTTAGACATGATCAGAGCAGTCCAGCAAAATATGATTAAACCCTGTTTATCTGCATTTTAGTTGTTTCTTTCATCAGATTACGCACTATATAGTATAAGGTTAAAACGAAACAAAAAGACTAGATTTATGTTTAAAACCAAAGCTGAAAAAGTTAGCCACCGGAAGTAGCGTAGGATCCCGCTTCTGGAGCAGATCGGGCAGAAAGTGATAAAACAGAAAGGATTTTAAGGCATTTATTTTCTCAGAAAATAAATTATTAACCTTTAACACATTATATTTTAGTACGTTTAGTATTTTTGGGGAGGGAAAACGTAATTTAGGTCTTTTTAAAAAAATAAAACAAGGACGACCTGGATGTGTATCTGGATTATCCAGTATCTAGATTATTTTATATTCATGCACGATCCGTTCTGCGCATGCGCTGTCGGCTCATTTGCGCATGCGCAGAACGGATCGTGCTTCGGGGACGGATCAGGTAGTGACACTGGTACCTACACCGGCGCTGTGAGCGCTTCTGATGGAGGATGTCTGGTTCATGGAGACCAGGATCCACTAGGGCAGGGGTCGGCAACCCAAACTGTTCAGAGAACCATATTAAAAAACAAAGAACAAATCTGTCTGGGGCCGCAAGAAAAGAAACCAAAATAAATCTAATTTAGTAAAAATACCAGTTTTAAACCCATTTTTAATAACCGTCTCCATCTATCCATCCAGATGTTTTTATATTCATGATATTTATTCATAATAAGAATATACACTCACCGGCCAATTTATTAGGTACCCCATGCTAGTAACGGGTTGGACCCCCTTT
>NW_015152208.1:32603-33956 GCF_000732505.1 Cyprinodon variegatus
ATTGGCTGCTTAGAAATTAAGTGTTAACGAGCAGTTGGACAGGTGTACCTAATAAAGTGGCCGGTGAGTGTAAATTCAACTAATTCAGACAGCATCTACCTGCCTTCTTCATGGCAGAGGAAACAGCGCCCCCTACATGCCGGGGATTTTTCCCAGTCATCCAGATCATAATCATTCCAAAAAAAAAAAGAAATTTTAAAACAAACTTTGTTTTCCAGCGTCCATTGGATTATTTTTAATTTTCTTTTTTTTTGGAGCGCCCCCTACAGTTTTACTGCAGCTATAAAATGTTTCTGAAGGATTTCTGAGGGATTAGTTGAAATTGCAGCTTCTGTGTCCTTTGAAGCCTCCGTTGATGGGCTGTAGACGTAATTACGGCTTTTTGTGTCAGCACCGCCATGATGGAACGGGGGGGGATGATGACAGATGGTTCCATGTCACTGCGGGTCTCCATCAGCCGTCCTCTGCTCATCTTCGCTTCGGGTCCTCTCCAGCTGAGCTGTCACCTCTCGGCGCCACTTCCTGTCTCCTCCTATCCTGTCTCAGTCTATCCTCACTCTGGCTAAATATACGCCACCCGCTGCCCCTCCCCTCCTCTCTGCTGCCACCAAACACCCTTATCAAAAGCTTTGACCTACTTTACTCTCCTCCTCTTTCCCTTTTCCTCCTCCCTTCTGTTCTGCACCTCTCACCTGGCTCGCTCCTTCGTCCACGCTCTTTGTTCCCTGAAGAATTTCCTCCTGCACATGCAGCGCTTTGAGCAAAGATGATATATTGTAGCTCCGTGCTTCAAACTGCAGGAAATCTAACCTCTCCTGGTCTATTTTCTGTTACCACAGCTTTCACCTTCATCCTGAGTCTCTGAGTCATCCTGTTTTCTCTGGGGAGCCTCACCTTCGGCGCTGCAGGCCCCTCCTGTCCATCACCTCCTGTTCTCTGCCTGTTAATGGGTGTTGTGTGTTTGACTGTTCTGTCTCTTCCTGCCAGGCTCTGCTCTCTTCTCACAAAGTTCTCCAGATTCTTTTCTGCTAGTTAAAGCTTTCACAACATCTGTAGGTCAGAGATGGAGGCAGACCGAGGCCCAAAGAGGTCAAATTAATGTCTGCATTGATGGACATATCCGTAGTTTGAATTCAGATGTTTTAATTCCCTGAATGGATCAGCTGTCATTGAGGAAAAAATAATCCATCATCAATACTCAGGTTATCCTGAGCTATCTCTATAGTTCTGCTGCTATAGGCTTAGACTGCTGGAGGACATAGGGACCCCTTTTTCCTCATTCTGCTTCATTCTATCTCTATTCTCCCACTCTGCAGAATCTGTTAGTTCAATCTCTAACGTTCTGCTCTCTCT
>NW_015152208.1:34796-39019 GCF_000732505.1 Cyprinodon variegatus
CATCCATCCATCCATCCTTATAACCCAGAACATGCTGATGTTCCCTCAGATAATCTCTAACTCTGGATCCAACCTGCACTGAAATAGTTTTTCCTTCCTTTTGTCTGATTAATTCCTGTTTCTGTGCTGCAGATATTCTGTTGATGGCTTCCTGGACAAAAACAAGGACCTTCTGTTCCAAGACTTCAAGCGCCTCATGTACAACAGGTGTGAGTTCCCCTCATCTCTGACCCGTCCTCCTGATGCTTTAGCCCGTCCTGTAACTGGGTTCACTCCCTCGCCTTTTAGTCCTCCTTCTGTTAGTCTCACAGCTCTTTTTCCTCACAGTGCCAACCCGGTCCTGAAGGAGATGTGGCCAGATGGTCAGCTGAGCATCACAGAGGTCACCAAGCGACCTCTGACTGCAGGGACCCTTTTCAAGAACTCCATCGTGGCTCTGGTCGATAAGCTGGCCTGTAAGGTCAGTGCTTCTTTTCTTGTTGACGTCATCCTGTCCTCCTGGGTAAATGAGGCTCTTTGGATGCTGAGCATCTGTTTCATTCATGTTTGAAGCGAAGAGATGACCATGAATAAAGCCAGAGAGTAGAAACAGAAGTAAAAGAAGCTGTTAATGACCCAGTTTGATGGACTACTGGCCTCACTTTTCATTCTCCAGTTACTGAAACTACAAAAAAAGCCTTCGCCATCAAACATTGACAGTTCTAGGTGTTTATTCTGATTTCCTGGGTTTGATTCTTTGCTTTGGTCTCACCTCTCAGGAGGACGTTGTCCCAGATGTCTTGTCCTTCATCCAGATGCAGCTCTGCTAACCTCAGTCCTGCTGCCATCTTGTTTCCAAACAGCCAAACTGGTTCAGGGTCGTGACCTGTGACCTTTAACATTAACATTATTTCCTTGAGATGTTTTCCTCTGGGTAATAATCCGTCTCTCTGCTGAATGATGGACGGCCAGAAAAGGCATCCCAGGTCGAATGGCTGTCAGGTCCTGCAGCTTTAATTATGGTTTTAATTCAAATTAAAACATTGAACTCCTCTTTTAAATCCAGAGTTTTATATTGAATCTTATTATCCACCTCAGGGATGAAACTAAAGGGAAGCAATAGACATTAAAGTCGTTTTTACGGCTGCTTTAGTGGTTTTATATTCCAGAAAGTTTTGCTGAAAATTGACAGAAACGGCAGGAAATCAGCCATCCAACAATAACGTGTCCGTCACACGTCCTGCTGTCTGAGAGGACCTTTATTCCGGCTTGTTTTATCTTCATCTTGCCCTGCTGTGTGGAGGACGCAGAGCTCACCTCTCCTCTCCAGGCTGATCTCATCTGACGGACCAAAGTCTGACATTTCCTGCTGTTATTTAGGGCTGACCTGCTGTCAGCTGTTGTAGCTTTTCGTCTTGATGTTTCTGAGGTCAAGAAATGCAGGAAGCTCTTCTGGAGAGCTTTATTTTCATGCAGGTCAGGTTGGTGGAACACGGCGCTCTGCCGGGTGCACAGGTCTCTGTGCAGATGTTCCTCACGTCATTTCTCCCTCATACCTGCCAGGTTTTTTCCTCCATGTTGGTTGTTGTTGTTCCGTCTTCTGTGCGGTTTGATCTACAGCTAATTAAGCTGCAGAGCTGCATCTGAGATGAGGCTCAGCTGTAGCATCTGATGCAGGTCAGCGCGCTCAGCCTGAGCCTCGGCGTCTTTACAGCAGGGCTCCAGTTTATTTATGAACAAACAGCAGGGCTGGATGCGCTGGAAGACACTCAGCCTTCAGTTTTCTCACACTTTGTGAGGTTTTACTGCTTTTCCACATGTCTAACATCCTTGCTTTGCTTTGTGTGTTTTATTTCTTTAAGGAGCCGTACTACGTGCGATGCATAAAACCCAACGAGATGAAGTCACCGGTTCTGTTTGACGACGCGCGCTGTCAGCACCAGGTGGCCTACCTCGGCCTGCTGGAGAACGTGATGGTTCGCAGGGCCGGCTTCGCCTACAGGCAGCAGTACCCGCGCTTCCTGCAGAGGTGAGGCGCATGACCGACCTCAGTGCCGGCCCCAGCCTCTTTGGGGCCCTAAGCAGAATTTGACTTGGGGGCCCCCCTCCAGCCACGCAGAATTACCTAACCTAGAACATTATTGACACAAACGTCTCACTATAGTGTTATAGACAATATTATAAACCAGGGGTAACATATGAAGGTAGATTTGTTTCTTTATTATTCAATCAAAAAAAAAAGGTTGCTTCAATCAATAAATATATTTTCAATTAAAAAAATCTTCACCTCAATGAAAAAAAAACTTTTCAATCAAAGAAAAAAGTATTTGAATGCAAAAATATATTTGAGACTCAAAAAAGTACATTTGTACGGAGTGCCTAAAGGGACATGGAGGGAAAAAAGAAACTTTCGCCAGATCCCGCAAAAGTATTCCGGGATCTCGCAAAACTATTGCGTGATCTGGCAAAAGTATTGCAAGATCTCGCAAGAAATAAACTTTTGCAAGATCCCGCAATAGTTTTGCGAGATCTCATAAAACTATTGCGGGATCTGGCAAAAGTATTGCGAGATCCTGCAAAAGTATTGCGAGATCTCACAAAAAATAAACTTTTGCAAGATCCCGCAATACTTTTGCAAGATCCCGCAATACTTTTGCCAGATCTCGCAAAACTATTGTGGGATCTGGCAAAAGTATTGCCAGATCTCGCAAAAAATAAACTTTTGCGAGATCCCACAATACTTTTGCGAGATCTCGCAAAACTTTTGCCAGATCTCACAAAAGTATTGCCGGATCTGGCAAAAGTATTGCGAGATCCTGCAAAAGTATTGCGGGATCTGGCAAAAGTTTATTTTTTGCAAGATCTCGCAATACTTTTGCCAGATCCCGCAATAGTTTTGCGAGATCTCGCAAAAGTATTGCGGGATCTTGCAAAAGTAAATTTTTTGCGAGATCTTGCAATATTTTTGCAGGATCTCGAAATACTTTTGCCAGATCCGGCAATACTTTTGCGAGATCTCACAAAAGTATTCCAGGATCTCGCAAAAAATAAACCTTTGCGAAATCCCGCAATACTTTTGCAAGATCTCGCAAAAGTACTAAAAGTTATTTTTTTCCCCTCCATGTCCCTTTAGGGGCTTCGTACATTTGAAAACTGCTTTTCTTTAATTGAAAATATTTTATTTTATAGAAGTGCAGTCTTTTTTGTTTAAAGCAACTTTTTTAATTGAAGTAACGTTGTTTTTTGATTGGACCATATAATGGGTGGGACATTTGTGTCTTTATTATTCAATTAAAAAAGAAGTTGCTTTAAACAAAAAAGACTGCACTTCTATCAAATAAAAAATTTTCAATCAAAGAAAAGCAGTGGTTGGCAGTGGGCTTTAGGCTGCCCTGCAAGGCTTTAAACCTGGGTTTAACCGGAGACTAAGCCATTCTCCAGCACATATCAAGGAGCTCATTTTGAGCCTGGATCCAGATTTATTGTTGATTCTGTTCATGGTGGAGAATCCTGCTTCACAGCAGCAGGTTGAGCCAAACATCCTCTAAATGTGCAGGGTCATCTTTGAGCACGCCATTTCACTTTTCTTTCACCAGCTCAGAAAACTTTTCTTTAGTTTCATGTATTATTTCTATAATCACTAATTGAATCCGTCGCTCCTCAGGTATAAAATGACCTGCGAGTACACCTGGCCCAACCACCTGATGGCCACGGACCGGGAGGCTGTGGAGGCCATCATCACGCAGCACGGTTTCCAGGGCGACGTGGCGTACGGCCACACGAAGCTGTTCGTGCGAACGCCGCGGACTCTGTTTACCCTGGAGCAGGAGAGAGCCACCCTCATCCCCATCCTGGTGCTCTTCCTGCAGAAGGTGAGCCCTCACACCTTCATCACCATCATCATCATCATCATCAGGGTCACTTCAGATCACCAATATCAGTGCAGTTTTTAAACCTGTGCTTGTTTTTAATGAGGAAGCACCAGTCAGACGATGCAGACCTGATTTACTCAGTAAAGTTTTATAATCTGAGAAAATTTATTTCCGTTTTGATTCAGTCTAATTATAAAATATAAATAAATGACTCACCTGCCGGTTTGAATCTTTGTACCAATAATTGGTAAATGAATGAGCTTCAGACCACAGTGACGTCTGTGACTCGGTGGATCATCGTTCCCTCCTCGCCTTCCTGACTTACTTTGAAGTATTCCCAACACGGAAGGATTTAGGAAATTTGGGGCCCTC
>NW_015152208.1:40607-45385 GCF_000732505.1 Cyprinodon variegatus
GAAGACAATAGAGTCCAGAGATACACGAGAATTTACATCAAATGATCAGAAAGGATCAGAGGCTCCTTGGTGTGTTTAACAACAAGACTCCAACCTGACAAAGCATGGCAGGAAAATCGCTTTCTGTCCAAGCAGTGGCGGTTCTAGACCAAATGAACCAGGGGGCCAGGAGGGGGCCAGGGTGTTTTCATGGGGGCCCAGAAAAGCATGAAATAAAAAACAGGGCAAAGGGTTTAAATATATTAAGAGAGCTGCATGAAGTGAAATTTCTATTCAGTTATGTTTAATCAAAATTATATTTCTTATTAGGGCAATATACATTCATAATTTAGGAATTTTACATATTTTGCGCTTTATTTAAATTAAAATGACCGTTCTCTATAGGATCAGAATAAGAAATCAAGAAAAAACTATAAATTCAGCTGTAAAAATTAGAGCATTTTTTAAATTTGTTTTGAAAACAACATTTAGCAGATGAAGCTGTCCTCTTATTGTTTTTAAATAATTAGTTAAACATAATTTGTAAAGAAAAAAAAAAAGAAATTAAATATATCAAAGGACCTATCAGTAACCATGTCTGTTCCAGCGCATCATTAGAATTTCTTTGAGTATTATGTCTTCAGTGCAGGGGCCAGGACATGATCTACAGGGGCACTGGCCCCCATTGGCCCCTGTCTAGAACCGCCCATGTGTACAAGGAATGTATCTTTTTCTGTGCTGCAGCAGTAGATCATCAGGAACCCAAAACATTTTCATTCTGCTGACCGGCCATTCTTCCTTGGATAGAAAAAAAGAACAGTTTTAAGGTGGATGCAGGGGCGGAGGTAGATGGGGGGCCAGGGGTAGGCCATGGCCCCCCTTAAGGGCTGGTTATCCCCCTGCAGCAGTTTGTCGCAGTGAGCTCATCGCAGATATTTTTGATTTCTGCCCAATATTGAAGCGTGGTCTGCGCTGTTATTCCACGCCACGATGCAAGAGGGCCAATCAGGAACTAGCTGTGGGTCTAGATACGGCCGTGGCGGCGAGGAAGTGGGGGCAAAAGTGTGCGACAACGGAGGGACATGAGGGCCAAAAAGAGCGGAGATCCAGGTGGAAAAAGGGTCCCAGCGTTCTCACGCACCTCGCTCTGCTAGCGGGTCCATCTTCACCAGTCGTTTTCCAATATGGCGGTCAGACAAACAAAACAAGCCGGTAAGGAACCAAACAGGAAATATGCACGATGTAGAGTGGATGTAGAATTGACCAATCAGAGGCCTCCTGTCTGCGACACTGTCTCAGCCTTTAGCCAACCATTGGCCACACCTACAGACGGTGACAGCAGTAAAAATCTCAGGTGGAATATCCAAAACATTTAAATTTTCTACATATTAACAATTAATTGTCAACAAAAACACTGTGGTTAATTATGCAAATAAATATACTAACATTAAAGATGATAAGTACAGAATAAATGCTCTTTCAGAGCTAAATTTTGTGTTGCACTGGAAAAATGATCTAGAAATAAGTAAATATTTCTTAAATTAAGTGTATTTACCCTTAATTTGAGGAGGTAAATGAGATGATTTGCTAATAGAATGAGGTTTTTTTTTCCTCAAAATAAGATATTTAGATAAAATAAAGTTGTGTTTTGTAGTTTTAAATGTAAATTGTCTTGTTCCATTGGCAAAATGTCTCGTTTAGCTTCTCAATTCAAGAACAAATGCACTTATTTTAAGAAAAAATGACTTTTTCAAGTTTCTGTTTTCACATTTTTCATTTTTCTGCATGGATGTTCTAATCTTACCAAATATTTTTAGTCAAGAACAGATTGGTGTTGGACTTAAAGTGAGGAGAATTAGGTCCAATTTAAAATAATGTAATTAGTATAACTAAATCTGAAAAGAAAACTTTGAAAGTTTTTTTTTTAAATATAAAATTTGTAAAAAAAAAAAAAAAAAAAGTGTGAAATAAAAAAAAATAAACACAGTAACTGTGCTGTCTACTCAGATTACATTTTTTTCTGTTTTTCTTTCATGTATTTTTTTCAAATTTTATTTTTTAATCTTTATTTTTTAAGAGCAAAGTTAACCTCAAAACATTTTTTTTTTATAAAGACGTTTTCAAAGTGGAATTTTTGGATTGGATCTTTTACAAATTTCCATTTATAAAATGTATTATTTGCAACAATTATGGAACAAAATTTATTCCATATTTTTAAAGGCAAAGAACTTCAAATTTTGATTTTTTTTTTCTCTGATCATGTGGTCAATTTCAAATGAGCAGCTGCAAAACTCTTTTTTTTGTGTATTCATAAAAAAAAAAAAAACGAAAATTAGGAAGGATTTATGATGAATATATAAAAGGAATTAAACAGGGTAGTGAAAGCGAGCTGACATGAGAACGTTTTTGCATTTGTGTTTTGATCGGCTCCTGGTCAGGTGGTGGGCGAGGCAGATCGTGAAGAACATCCCTCCGTCTGAGATGTTGGAGGTTCGAGCTAAAGTGGCAGCGCTGACCTCTCTGAGCGGAGAGAGGAAGGACTGGGGACTCGGCCGAGCCTGGGAGAGAGACTACCTTTCAAACGTGAGAAACGCACCCAGACACCTTCTACTCAAACCCTTCTACTCTGACCGATCTTAGAATATGATTACAATAATTTAACATAATTCACTCCATATGGGATTAGAATGATGGAACACAATTCACTCCATACTAGGATTAGAATTATGTTCCATCATTCTAATGGGGCATAATTCCACAAGAACATCCATGTTAGGATTAGTGTTGCTCCGCCCGATACTGGTATCAGTGCGACACTAGTTAGGATTAGAATATTGGAACATAATTCACTCCATTTTAGGATTAAATATTGGATCATAATTGGCTCCATATTAGGATTAAATTTTGGAACATAATTGACTCCATATTTAGTAAATATTGAAATATATTTGACTCCATATTAAAAGTAAATATTGGAACATAATTGACTCCATATTAGGATTAAATATTGGAAGATAATTGACTCCATATTAGGATTAAATATTGGAAGATAATTGACTCCATATTAGGATTAAATATTGGAACATAATTGACTCTATATCAGGATTAGAATGATGGAACACCCATCCATCCATTTTCTGCCAAGCTTAATCCAAAGCGGGGTTGCGAGGGCTGCTGGTGTCTATCTCCAGCTGTCTCCGGGCGAGAGGCGGGGTCCACCCCGGACAGGTCGCTAGTCCATTGCAGGGCAACACAGAGACAAACAGGACAAACAACCAATCACACAAACACTCACATCTAAGGAGAATGTAGAGAATCAATTAACCTAAAAATCATGTTTTTGGACTGTACCCGGAGAGAACCCACGCATGCTCAGAGAGAACATGCAAACTCTATGCAGAAAGGCCGGGAATCGAACCCGCAGCCTTCTTGCTGTTTTACCCACTGCCCCACTGAGCAGCCCTAAATGATGGAACATATTAACTTTAAATAATGTATAGAATAATGGCAGCTATTTCAGTCCATATCAGGATTAGAATATTGGAACATAATTCACTCCATATTGGGATTAGAATATTGGAACGCATTTCCCTTCATATCCCATGACTCTCAGCCCTGGTCTGGTTTTTAAAGCTTCCAGGCAGATATCTTCTCAGCCATTAGAGGACATTTCCTCAGACTAAAGGTTTCAAGTCCAGCCAGTAAAATGCAGCAGATGAGAACAGCCAGTTCTGACTTTGCTAAATTTAAATGAGTCTAAGCGATACATGTCCTCAATACATAGACTATTTTGGTAAAGTCAGACTATAATAAAATAAGAAAGCTAAAAAAAAAGGCCCACATTCAGCACCATGCCTGGCAGTAATCATCCCTGGTTGTTTCTCTTGACACTAAACTCATTGTTTCATGTTGAGTAATAGTTAATCAAACCATTTTTAATTTCATCTTTGATATAAAATTATTTGGATCTGAAACATTTTTATGATGTTTGTTTATATCTCTTGTGTAAAAAGCTAAATTTTAATGTCCTTATCTGAGGAGAAGTTTGTCGCTGTTCTTCTCTTTGCCCTCTGGGTTCCTGTGGTGGTTTTTCCTCCTGCCACGTGTTTTCTGGTCGCCACAAACGGTTCAGTGTAAAAACAGAGTTTTTGTTTCACGCTTTAGGCTGAATTTTCCACTCGGTTTGGGTCTCTGTAAACAGAACTTGAATGACCAGCAGTGTATAGGTTGGTTGTTGTGGACGTATACGGTGCGTGTGACGCGCCTCAGGCTGTGGAGCGTGACCGAGGCGGGACGGCGCTGGCAGCCCTCCTTTAATGAATCCCACTGTTGCCTCATTTAGCTGCTAATCTGAGGAGGTTTGGCGGCTTTAAAGACGCCTTCAGGCGGCTCCTGCATGTCCTCGGTTTCTCCCCTCTACGCTTTGTCAGGCGGCCCGTGACTCCTCGGCCTCCTTAGGGGCCTCAGACTCATGTGACCACATTTATTCCACAGTGACCCACTGGTCCGCGCTCTGAACCCGAATCACGGCTTAAATGAGGCTAATGTGGTTAATTCTAAGCAGAACTTAGGTCGATCTTTTTCCGTCTTTCCAGTTGAAACTTGACTGCAGAATCAAAACATCTCGGCAGATTTTGAGCATCTTGCGGAAACTTAAGGAGCAAAACCTAATTAATGTTTCAGGCCTAATGAAGGGGAGGATGTGGGAAACTTTGAATGTAGGAAACTGCAGCTTGGAGACCTGAGTTTGACATCTTGTGGTTAAAATGTGGCTCGAAATCAAGACTCACTGAACATTT
>NW_015152208.1:46452-48268 GCF_000732505.1 Cyprinodon variegatus
GGTGGAAATGCAGACATCTGGTCACTTAAACGACCACCTTAAATTCCCAGATCAGATCACCTAAATCTACAGTGAGGGAAAAAATGGGATTTTGAATGGATGTTATTTAACAATGTTTTTATTTATACACTGATTAGGTTAATTCATGATTGATTCTAAACGAACACAAATTAATTCATTTGTTTTGAAACTACATTACCCATGATTCTTTCAGGGCAACTTTCATTCCATATGTTCCAAGATTTCATTCAATATTCTCAGGAAATCATTTAAAATATGCATTTTTCATTCAAAATATTCAACTTTCGTTCAATATATTCTAACTCTTGTCAGTATATTTAATAATAATTTCTTAAATATATATATATATAAACACAGACTTTCCCGATTTTAGGCTAGATCAATTTAGAGTTGCGGATTTGAATCCAAGTTTGTTAAACTTGCCTCATGAAACAGAGCCCTGGAAAGTTTTATGGCGAACTGATCATTGTTTACATTTTTAACTAAGCCAATCATCTGTTAGACCAGATAATTAATGCATTTTTTTTTTTAACGTTCTATCATTGGATGTCGTTCTGCAGACAGGCAAAAATTAACAAACAAAAATGAAAACCTGGACTGTCCGGCTAAAGCCGCCCCTCTGGAACCGCCTTACAGATATTCCTATTGGTGCTGTATGTTGGACCCGTCCAAATGTATAAAACAGTCGTTTACATACAATTTTTTTCAGTAAACTCAACACTTTTATTCTGAAATATTCCAGACTTTCTGTGGATGTAATTTTTTCTTTTAGAAATAGTTTTTTTCTGTCTGTAGCTGTGATCTTTAATGGGATTTTCTCTCATGATTAGTCTAAAAGTAAACTTTGTGCTCCGCCGCTCCTCTCTGACTCCTGGCCTTGTGACATCACTCCCAGCTTTGATCTGCTGCTGATGGAGTTAATGCCATAAAGGCCTTCAGGCGCTGGGAAAGGTCCCCTGGTCTGGATTAATCAGGTGTTTGCTACATCCAGGTCTGTTTTCTCCCTGCAGGCGCGGGACTGCCCTCAGACCAGCTCTGCCTTCGTCAGAGTCTCCAAAGAGCTGAAGAACAAAGATGGCTACGCTCAGGTTGTCTTCTCCGGCTTCTGTAGGAAGGTACGGCTCACCTGAAAGCACCCAGTCAGGGAGAAACGTTTCATAACCACCAGGAGTTCTTAATCATTAAATTAAAAATTCAAATGTTCAGCTAATTAAAACCCAGCCTGTTCCTGAAAGCTACCAAGAAGTTATGAATTCATTTTATTATCTCCTGGTGGGAAAATTGGGCTTTTATTTCTATAATTGGAACCTTTTTTTTAAAGAAAAACAGACCTTATTATATTTAAACATGCGAAAGGATTGATAAGAAAAAACCCTGAATCTTATTAAAAATGATGAATCTGCTGCATGAGAAGCTCCTCACAGAGAGCAGAGTCTGAATGTTTCTCTGCTTCCCTCCCAGGTGAACAGATTCAATAAAAGCACAGACCGAGCTCTGCTCGTCACGGACAAGTACGTCTACAAATTAGAGCCGAAGAAGCTGTACAAGGTTCTGAAAAGGCTTCCTTTGGACTCGGTAAGTAGCTGCATGGCAGCGCCACACATTAGCGGTCCTTTTAGAGAGTCTGCTGGGAGTAAATTAACTCGACGCTCAGAGAGCCACAGCCGTCTGATCCTCAAGGATTAAGTCTCCATTACTGTTTGTTTCTGTTTTGATTAAATCTCATTAAAATCTGGAACAACGCCTTGAAAAAAACTATTCCTCAAAATATGCTGAAGATTCTCAGTCATCCAGG
>NW_015152208.1:51185-52173 GCF_000732505.1 Cyprinodon variegatus
TTCTGACTTTTTTTCAGAATTCCGACTTTAATCTCAGAATTCTGACTTTTTCTCAGGATTCCGACTTAATTAATTACACTGTACCATTTTTTTGCCATTTTTGGAACGATTCTCCAGTCATTCAGTCTGATCGTGCGTGGTGTAATGAAAACTTTAATAGTGCGTAAATATCATATATCAATATATGAAATAAGAGAAATCTTGCTGCTGTTTCTCCACCTTAGGATCGTGTTAAAATCCACCTGCAAGGTTCAAAGCATCACATGAGGAAAATGTAGGGTGTGCTGCAGTTTTCCATGGTATCCAGTCAATGTGAAGTAGCAGCAGTGGAACATATCTATGCTTCAGACTGTGAGGGAATGGTTCAGCAGTGCTGAGCAAACAGAGCGGTTCTCCCTCCACTCAGTGAACAGGTCAGCCTTGACGTCGCCGGGACATCCAGCTCATTGTTGTCCTGTCTGGATTAACCTGGGGGCCGTAAGAGGCTTATCATCCTCTCTGTCTCCCTTTCTCTAACAGCTGGGACGCGCCTCACTTTCTCTGTCTGGCCGTCTCTCTAGCGCTCCAGTCCTCACCTCCTTTCTGTCTGAGGTTTATTTTCTGCTTCTGCAGTAAACCTGCATGTTACTCCAACTGGGTCACAGAGCTTTTCCCTTCACTGCACCTGTACAAACTGGCCGCCGGCTGATTTTACTCCCAGTTCACATCATCTGAGCAGAAACGATCCGTGATTTTTATCCGGAAGACGCACTGCTCTCATCCTGACAGGTATTAGATGTTGATATGATGAACTTCGTATGAAATCTGTGTCACAGTCACTGTTCAGGCAGCCACTAGATGGGTCAGATCAGACATCCGGATTATATCCAAAAAAAAATACAGAACCGCTTATTACTGCAGAGATGGAATTATTAATACATGAAAATGGAGCCTTAGTTTTCTGCAACTCATATATAATTCCCCTTTATAAGTCTTTGCACCAGAGGTT
>NW_015152208.1:53098-54879 GCF_000732505.1 Cyprinodon variegatus
CTCCACCAGACATCACTGATTGGCACTTCTGGAAAGAATGTTGACTCTAATCTATATTGTCTTTCAGTGCTGCTGCACAGAGAATATATGAAAGTTGAACCTTCAATTGACTTTATAAGTTTTCTGGCAGAAGACACCAGATTTATGTCAAAAGGGTATTTGGAACACAGAGAACGGACTATAAAGGGGTCATCTAGATGTTACTACACACAGTTTTGACAACTTCGTGTAGAATTTCCTAAAACCACCTTAACGCTGCCTTCTATGGGTTGAAACCTGGCTACTGCAGTTTAATTATACTACTGTAATGTCTACGGTCCATGGCTGTCCGAACGTCCACCCTAACCCCTTCCATCACTATATAGAGCGGGGACCATATAGTGGACCTTATAGTGAACTTATTTAATTGACCTTTTGGATAGACGATCACTACTTTTGGCTGCCCATTGGTCACGTAACTCGGCCTCTTGTGAGCAAAAAGTAGCGATCACCTGTTTGAATGGTCAATTAACTCAATTCAGTTTATTTCTATAACGCCAATTCACAACACATGTTGAGACGGAGAAAGCGACTGTGAAGCTAAAGAGATATCCTCACAGACCATTCCATCAATCCTGCTCTCAAACTTTAAAACAAAATGGATAATCTTCGACTGGAACTCAAAGAAGGAGATTAGTAACTGCTGCTTCATCATTCTGACGGAGTCACAAAATGTTTTAAATCCAGACATTTCTGACCGTTTAAAAAGCTGCAGAATGCTACGGACGGATCTCAACAACACAACAGCGGAACGTAACTGCCGAAGGAAGAGATGCGCAAGACGGAGAAAGTGAGGCTAGACACTAGACTGTTAGGTTTGGTTAGATGAACTGTTTACGGGCCATAAGTATAAACGGAACGTACCATGTTCCATCATGGCGAGCCAGGAGTTGGGATTTTGGTCAGGATTCTTTTTTTATCTGAGCATTTAACAGCCATTAGCCATCATGTCATTTTATTTCAGGTACTTTGTATCAAACTTGACCTCAGGTTTCCTCGCCGTCACCACTGCCGTACCCCTCCAATCATCCCCAACACTTGGCTGTGTCTTTTGTCGTCTGTCGCTTTGGTGCCATTTTTAAAGCTCTACCTGGGGGCGGGGCTTTGCTTTTACATCAGGATTAGCTACACTTAAAGGACCTGATGATGGCCAAGTTCAAGGCCTTGGATTCATCTTCCAAAGCCATTAACAGAAGGTTGATGGCGCCAGTGGTGCCAATGCTGATTTTTTTTAACACATCTACGAGCTCGTTATTGTCTGACACTTTTAGGGAATCATAGGATAAACATGTTTTGTTCTCTCCACAGTTCACAGGGCTGAGTGTGACCAGTGGGACTGACCAGATGGTGGCGCTCCACACGTCCACACAGGATGACGTTCTACTGTGTCTTCAGCAAGGCGAGCTGTGCCCCAACCAGGATCGAGTGGGAGAGCTTGTTGGAGCCATGGTAGACCACTTCACACGGTGAGTTGCAGCGTGTTAGCTTCTGCGTCGAAACGCCACAAAAGTCTGTTGAGTTACTTATGTTCACAAAGCCGCCTGAAGTCACCCAAAACGATTTTTTTTTTGCCCATATGCGACCTATATCTAGTGCGCATTCAGCATCTGCTCTGCCGATAATGCAAGCGTAGAAGAAGAAATGTGCTGTTTACCTGTGCAAAGAAAGAAACAACAGAAGAAAAATGTCTGAGGACTTCAGTGTTGAGGAAGAGCATGAGTTCTTTGCCGAGCTGAATGCGC
>NW_015152208.1:55694-58539 GCF_000732505.1 Cyprinodon variegatus
TTAAACTGAAATAAAATTTAAAAATCAGTTTTTCAGAGGCCCTAATCCTCTTTCGTAGAAACTAAAACTATGTTTACATTTTTTTTAATACAATTTTTGTATAAAAAAATATAATTCAAATGTCCATATGTATAGAGTGAATTTTGTTCCATTATTTTAGCAATTAAATGACATATTTTGTAAATGGAAAGGAAGTCATAATTATTGCTGATAAGAGCATAAACAAAGTTATCTTAGATGACATTATCAATTAAAAGAACACAAAAGCTTTTCAAAAATTAAACTTTGTAAAACTTCTTAAAAAAATAGGTTTTGAGTGTAACTAGCCAGTATGTATCGCCTCTCTGCGCTGATCCGGGTCCCCACACTCAGAAGTTATGCATTTAAAAATGGAAACCCCTGTATGGATCAAGAATTAAACGGCCGACGCAGAACCTGCTGCACTTTAAGAAGCGTTTGCTTCCTTACAGAATTGTCGCCTCTCAGTTAGTGGATGACAAACTGGAGCTGTGACCCAAACAGCGTTACGTAAATCATGTTTATCAGCTTCATGAGTGAGTGCCGCTCAGAATAAATGGACTCCTCTGACATTTATCACACTCGTCATCCTGGAGTCGCTCTCGTCTCTGTTGGGCTCGAGCGGCGTGGGTTTTCACGCCGTGCCGACTGGTCCGGCTGCGCGTGTTGGTGTGTTGTCGTAATGCTGCCTGCTGAGGCGGAGTCCGACTGCAGCCTCCCGAAGCATTAATCCTCCAAATCCTGCCAGTTCTGCAACAAGTGACGCACCAAGGAGGCACCAGGCAGCGCATGCTGGGTGGAAACTTGATCTTTATTCTCTATTTATCTGGAGCTTTACATGCAGGATGCAGACGTTGATGTAGAATTGAATCACTCACGTGTAAACTCTCCCCAGCTTTATATCTGCTGCATCATAAACTTATGTCTTTAACCCTTGACCCCCTATTTTCTCTTTTGTGGGTTTTATGAGTTTTATTTCGGCTCAGAGGGGGCTGTCAGGGTGACCTACAGCAGCTGCAGATCTTCTCTGAGGGGAGTTGAACTTCAGTCATTGTGCCTCCATCTGTGGTGAAATCAGGGGTCGCAACCTCTGCTGTGAGACTCATCGCCTCCTGATGAAGGAGGAGGATGATGAGGATCTCAGGACATGAGAGTCTGCTTCGGTCAGGTTAAAGATCAGCCGGAGGAAGAACCTTGATGTCTTCTTCTTCTTACTCAGAAGGATTTTTAAAAAGTTATTTTTTATGTAAACTGAATATTAAACATTTATTATCACATTTAACACCAGATGAAAGCATTATCAAATATGCAAGCTAGGCAATGATGTCATCAGGGGCTTAACTCGCTGAAAAATTTGTGAAAGTTTTGGACCCGCCTCAGATCGTGAGAACAGACTTTCCAGACTTTTGTTTTTTGCATCATTTTGACATATTTCTCTGCCATGTTAACCATATTGGCCCATTTGGATGGATGGTTGATGCCCGCAGCTGATGCAGACGATTGCGGTGGCGGGGATCCTCTGTGATGGAGAAAACCTGATGAAAGGGTTGGCTAAATGGTTAGCATCAGCTAACGGTTGTGAATATTGGTCCTCTGACCTGCAGGGGCGGTTCCTCCTGTAGGCAGCGGCGGGTCTCACTAATTGGATCCACTTAGGCTCTATATAAGTTGAGCTCAACTAACACACTCTCTCTCTCTCTCTGCTCCTCCAGTTACTCCCTTTGTTGTTTGGTTCAGTTTGGTTTTGGTTAACATTCAGACACATTCTCACATTCATGTTCACCCACTCATACACTGCACACACTAAACATTCTTACATACTCACATCTCATCTCTGTTTTATTTATTTAATGTTATTTATAGGTTACAATAAACTGTTTTGTGTCCCCTCCTTTTTGTCATGGGCACTGAGCCGGCCTGTGACAAGTGGGGGCTTGTCCGGGATTGTTTAAACGTTATCTAACTGTCTGCTCAGTGCAGAACATCAGTCAGATCTGTGCCACGGTAACGATGGGACGCCATCCCGCCGTCACCAATGCTGCATAACGTTCCCATCAGTCACGATGAGACGGAATGTCCCGCAAATCTAACATTAATCCCCACATTTCCCAGTTATGGATTTAACTCCCTATCAGATTTATCATTTTATGTGTTACTTTAATTGTATTCCTCAGGATGTTGAAGTATGAAAACTTGTGAGATGTTCAAGAGACATTTGTTTATAAGCTGGGAAATTATCTTCAAAAGCGCTTGATAGTGATTTATTCTAACTAAATATCTCATATTTTAGTTTGTTTTCTGAAGCGCGGCCTCCCTGGCCTCCTCTGCTCCTTTTATTAATGAATCTCCTCATTTTTGGTTCTCAGTAAAGAGGCTCTGCAGCAGGAGGGGATTTACCATTACGTAATACTAAGCAGTCGCCTAGGGCCCCAAGTTCCTGGGGGCCCCATAAAACTGTGTTTCCATGTTTGGTTAATACAATTATTCCTTATTTGTGCACATTAATTATGTTTTTGATTAAAATCCTTTTGCTAAAAAACCATCAGAACGCTGATAATATTAAGTGTGTCTCAGCCCCCCCCTTCAGTGTCCACCATATTGGATCAGTCCATTTGCTGCACATGTTCAGAAAGGTCCAAACAGACAGCAGCAAACCATTTGAAAACAAACCATGCAAAGAGCAGTGTTGCCAACTTAGCGCTTTAGTCGCTATATTTAGCCACTTTTCAGACCCCTCTAGCACTTGTATTATAAATAATTCTAATAATAATTCTATTCCTACTATAGAATTATTATATATATTATAAATAAATGATCACCTTTCCTT
>NW_015152208.1:58982-60929 GCF_000732505.1 Cyprinodon variegatus
GAGAGGGACACAACCTAGAACAGATAATGGATGTCTATTCTATTAACATATCTCTATCTGGATAATGGGGATGAGGGACGCAGCCTATAACTGCATAGGGACTTTGACTCCTTCCTCCTCATCCCCTCAGTTCAGACAGCTGCGCCTGAATCTGAGGCCGTCTCGCTTCACAGAGCCGGCGCCGAAGCACGGCGTTGCATAGAACTAGGTCAGCGGAGGCAGCATCAGCAGCACGAGGTGAAATCTGACTTCAAAGCTGCTGCGTCTGATTCCTTGTCACTTCCCATCGGTTTGTTGTTTCCCTCTGCGGCGCGTGTTCCTACTCTTCCTACTGCCTTCTGATCCGACTCACCCATTCATCCCTGACGCCCCCCTTCCTGAATGTGCGTCTGTCGGTATGTCTGCTGGGGGAGGAAGATGGGTGTGTTTGTGTGTTTTGGGTGGGGGCGGACCATCTGCTGGGACAGCTGGGGGATCCGGGATGGAGACCGAAAAGCAGGATTTAGGGTTTGATCGGCTCTGGACCAAAAGGCTGAGGAGCTTTCTTTATTCAGGAAACTAATTAATGAAACAATTACATTAGAAGCACCTCAGGCTGAGCCGCCATGTTTGGATGGAGCAGAAATGTTCACATTTTCCAGACAAACTACAATAATTACTTGTTTTATATTTGAATTATAAATATTTGAATTTCTCCATCAGCCTGTAATTAAAGATCTGAAACCTTCAGTAAAAGATTAGGAACTCTAAATTTGTCTGGCTGCAGAATCGATCACAAACCGATTCCGATTAATTCGGCAGTGACTCATTGAATCATTTCCTCTGTTTTTCTCATTTGTTGATATTGTTCTGACCTAATTTTGTGGCTTTTATTACATATTCTAGAACAGACTCACTGCAGGAGCCTTATTGCAGTTTTCCGTTACCTGTCAGGAAATTGGTTCGGATGATGCTGTGGCAGCTTTTTTCTTTCCTGGTTTTCTTTACATACATTTTGTTTTTCACACAAAGATAAATACATGAAAGGATAAAAAAAAAAACTGTATAACTTTACAGCAGAAACTCATTCAGTTTTTAAACGTTGCAGAGAAAATTCAAATTCATCTCCTTTCACAGATTTCCCTCAGTCATCCTATAAGTTGAGTTTTGTTTGTTGTTTTTTTACTTTGCTGCTAAATGTTCAGAAGACATTTGGATAATTCTGACTTTGTATTGTTTATAATTTCATACATACAATTTTTATATTTCTGTCCATTTTTTTACTATGTCTCTAAAGCTGCTGTATCACTTAAGAGAAAAAAATTCTGGATTAGCCCGTTTTAGCTGTAAGAAATTTTACTCAGAAAAAGAATTTTAAGAATGTCCAAAAAATGTTTAATCTACATAAAACACTACAATCATACATAAATATTTTACTTTAATGGTTTCTGTTGAAGGATTTATTCAACAAACCCTAAAAACTTCAACCGGCAAAGTTCAGTAGGGTTCTTTTCCTGTCTGTCCCATTGAAGCTATAAAAGGTGGGAGTAACCATAGCAACCAGAGATTTTGTCTTTGCTCATTAAAGTCGTAGGGAAATCATATTTCAAAGTCAAATCATTCTGACTTAAACATGTATATAAATTTACTCTTTATCAGACCATATTGTACCAAAAGTAAAAAAAAAATGTATATATTTTTAAAAATCCTGTCTTAAAATCTGTGTTTTTTTTAAGTTATCTTCTGCAAGCCAGTTAGTTCTATGTCAGCCTGAGCACCTAAATTCGGCCAATCATATATCAACGGTCACCTGTCAATCAATTTTTTTTGGTCATAGCATCTTGATTCATATGTCACAGCTAATATATGCAACGGTTAAAATGGACGTCTGTGTCTTCGGCAGGCGTAGAGCTAACAGAACTGGCAGCGTTGCGAGGCAAGGGCTCAAACATGTACGGCTGGAAGCCT
>NW_015152208.1:62619-63812 GCF_000732505.1 Cyprinodon variegatus
AAAAATATCAGAAAAATCTACTTGAGTACAGTAACAAAGTATTTGTACTTCGTTACTTCCCATCTCTGACTTTAAGTAGTTATTCAGACTAGTATTTATGAATAATAATTAGTCTGTAATTATCAGTGACAAATATTTTTAAATGTCTGAAAACTATTGGAAGAAATGTAAATCTTTATATGTCCTTAGATAACAAAAAGGTCTAGAACGGAGCCCTGGGGAACTCCATCGAAAACTTGTTTAGACTTTCATCTTTTAGAGTGCAGGAACGCTCCATTGAAAGATTCTTCTTTGCAAACTCAATGAATAGAAAGTCATTTGTTTCCAAAACGCTCTAAAAACCCCAGAAAAAGACAAAACTTGTCTTTTCTATTCCTATAATGATTTCTCATCCAATCTTTTTCCTCCCACCTCCTCCTTGATCCTCCTCCTGCCTCCCCATGTGCTGCTCCTCGATATCAGCACTTTAATTTATATATATGGAAAGACCTGGATCAGTGCTGCATTAATAGCAGTCTACTGGGTCACCCCTCCCTTCCCGTAGCAGGAGGAGGGAAAAGTGTGATTCCATTAACCCCAAAGCAGATCAGAGGACTCCTGTGACGCCCGGAGAGATGAACGCAGACCTGGTATTGATGTCGAGGGCTTGTTAACTTTGTGGTTTGACCTTAACAGTTTTGATGGACAGAAAAAGGTCTGGAAAAATCATCTCTTCTCATTTCTAAATACATTTTTTAGGTCATGAGAAGCGTCATCCTGATACAGAAATATCCCCCTCTGCCGTTTCTCTCCCTCAGCGTCTGTCCTCGATGTTTTCGTCTCGCTGTCGGCCTTTCCATCTGCAGTGGCAGCAGTTCCTCCTGACTCTATCCGCTTTGGTTGTTTTTTTATTTTTATTCAAAGTACAGTTCAGGATCTGTTTTCTGTCTTTGTGATCAAACACAAAAAGGCTGTCTGTCTACACCGCCGTAACTAAAACATGTCATTCTCTTCTCGAAATAAATGAATTTTTCGTGTATTCAGCAGATAAGTGAGACAGTTTGCCAGTGCAATAAGATAATATGATTTTTAGATAATTATAAATTATAATTATAAAAAGCCCTTATTTTAAGGGCAAAACTACCTATTCCAGTGGCAGAGCATCTTATTTACCTGCTTAATTTAAGGTAAAATTTAGGGATGCACGATATAAT
>NW_015152208.1:66012-68728 GCF_000732505.1 Cyprinodon variegatus
TAGCTGATTGCTCCTTCCTGTGTTTCCAAAAAGGCCAAAGTAAATAACCCAGTCCTTCTTTTCACTGTAGACAAGCCATGATCTGCTTCTCTGTTCTCCATTTTTCATTTGGATGAAATAATAGCTGCATGAATCATGACAGCAGACAAGATAGAGGATGATGTTTGGATTGATGGTTTCATTGCAACAGAGAACATCAAGTTTAAAGCTAACCTCTACTTGCATATCAGAAAAAACTGCTAGAACAGCAGAAAATATTAGCTAATGATGAAGCTACCATCGGCTCAGTGCTATATTAGGCTATACTGGTTATTTAATGCAGCGTTTTATAAGACAAACAAGGCAGAAAGTGGGTCGAGTCATTAAGAAAATACAGCTAAGCAGCTGTTAGCCAAAAGCAATTTTTAATGAAACATTTTTTAGAAGAAAATAATTAACTAAAACAGTTTTTCCCCTTTCTAGTTGCCTTTATTAGACTCCTCACTGTTTGCTATCAACCCAAATCAGGAAGTAGGTGACATGTTTAGATTATGTGGATTATTCATCTGCACCGTTATAAGACTTCAAAGGTTGATTCAGACTCTGATTGAGGACATGTTGTCTCAAGGGTGAAGGACGGTTGATTAAACTTAAGCTTCTGTGTCAAACATCAACTTTGTTTATTTGAAAAAAAAAATAATGAGCAAAACAGCGGCTGTTTTATATTCTAATTTTTGCTTTAGTTTGCATATTTTCAGCACATCTATCATCCACAAAAGGAAGCCTGTCAGTACTAAGGGCGTAATTTGCACACAAAAAAACCCAAAACAAAATACTGTTCTAATGAATATAACCTTCCAAAATCATGACATTATTATCGATTTATAAAAGGGCCAAAACCATGACCCCACCCCTCGTATTTACCAAGGACTTACAATTGGCTGTCCACCTGAAACTACAGTTGGTGAGAGTTGTTGTGGAAAAATGATCTAGAAATAAGTAAAAACTTCTTAAATTAAGTGTATTTACCCTTAATTAGAGTAGGTAAATGAGATAGTTTGCCAATGGAATGAGTAATTTTACTCTTAAAATAAGATAATTAGATAATATGCACTTAAAATAGAAAAATGCAATTGTGTTTTCTTATTTTAAGTGTAAATTGTCTTGGTCTATTGGCAAAATGTCTCTTTCACCTCCTCAATCTAAGAAAAAATGCACTTATTTTAAGAAAAAATAACTTTTCTAGATTTAGATTTTTTTCAGTGATGAAGATATAAAAAGAGATGTTAAAAAGTGGGCTGACATTTTTTATTAATGTTTTCTCTTTTCTAAAAACCATCAAATCCAGTACTTGATAGATTTCTTATGATGGCTTCCCTTACTAAACCACCGGCAGCAACACGCAGGCTCTTCAGAGGAACCTTTGCTTTCTTGGTGAAGGTGAGCGATCCATGCAGACAGAAATCTTTTTACTTCACCGAACTCTTGACAAATTTACAGATGGTTTTGTTTCCTACAAACATTATTAATGTAGCTGTAATTCTGGGTGGTTGAACATGTTAAAACTGGAGTATTTCTTTTTGAGAACGACTTAATCTAGTAGCACAGTTGTGCATCTCAGCTAAAGCTAGAATACTTACGCATGTATCAAGGCTGAGACCACTTTGAGGTCTATTTATCCTTGTGTCAACCTGACTGGAACTACATCTCCCAGCATGCATCTCCTTCAAGACTGTTGGAAGACCATTTCAGGTGACGGCCTCGGGAAGCTCATCAAGAGAATGCCAATAGTTTACGAAGCAGTAATCAAAGCAAAAGATGGCTACTTTGAAGAACCTAGAATATGATTAATTTGAATCAATCTGACTGGATGATCTGGTTGAACTGTAAAGTGCCTTGAGATGACATGATGTGAATTGGCGCTATAGAAATAAATTGAATTGATATATGAGTTTGTGTATATCAGAGAAAATGAAAAATAAGCCTGGAGGATGGAGCTTAAACACTAGAATCATTCTATCTTTGTATTCTATGGCTTTGACCTAGAAACCGTGTTTTAATGTCATCTAGGACAGTAGTAGAGATGTATGTTTATAAATGACGCCGTAGAATCAAAGACAGAGCAGGACATTGTGTCCTGTTTATGTTGGACTTTTCACTGGAAAACCATGAGACTCTATAATCTTCCCATTTCAACGTGATTCCAACTGATTTCATCTGCTTGTCCTCTGCAGAGTGTGACTGACTGACTGACTGAGTGGAAAAACTGCTGTTTTTCAGGGAATAATTCAGTGTCAGTTGTGACCAAATGTTTCTCTCATGATAATCAGACCCAGTTTTCATCCATATAAACACCAACATTTAAGTCTGCTGTATCTTATATTAAAGACCTACTATAAAACTACTTTTTATTTGATATGTTTGGTCATCTTTCATGACAGATTCATGACAGTCAGATGATGCCAATGAGTCCAGGGAGTCAACATTTAGACTAAAATACCAAAAAAAAAAACATAAGGTTTGTTTAAAAACTTTTAAAACCGCTTTTGTGCCTAGAAAATGCCTTGCTGCATCAAGATACTCAAACAGCAATAGAGTTGATCCGTTCTTGCTATCATCCCAGCCCCAACCCCTTTCCAGGGGAACAGAAGACCTCGCCTATTCAGCCAAGCCAATAATTCTCTCTAACGACCCCCCTTTCAGAGACATAGACAGGTATGGGCCATTCTAATTTGAC
>NW_015152208.1:70213-71347 GCF_000732505.1 Cyprinodon variegatus
TGGATGGTGGATGATGGATGGATGGATGGTGGATGATGGATGGATGGATGATGGATGGATGGATGATCAATGAATGGATAATCGATGGTGATCGATGATGGATTTTGTGATCTGAATGATCTGGGCATCAAAAACTATCTGAAGTAAGGACATCTAAAACATTTTTTAAATGTGAAACCAAGTTTTTCATTTCTAATATATTTAAATTGATAGAGGATAAAATTTGCAAATCAACGTAACTAAAGCTGTTAGACACACATTAGGGAAGAAAAAGAAGCAATCTTTAACCAAAGACTTTTCAAACTTCACCAACAGATGATCTGTTTACGCAAACGGAAAGGTTAAGAGTTTGGATTCTGCTCTACGTCTGAACATCCGGTGAAACGGTTGAGATGAGAGGCTCAGCTTCTGCTCCGGCTCTTTGATTAACTCCTCAACGTGTCTGAAGATTAATCAGACCGTTCACGCACCTCGCACAGCGACTCAAGCTGTGTTTCAAACTGTTATTGCGTGCAAAGTCATATTTTCTGCTACTTGGAAAAATCACCGACTGCGGCTGAGTCATTTCTTCCCAGAATGGAGGAGACATGGGAAGCGGCCCAGTCAGAGGGTCCTGCTGGGACCGATGGGGTTGGTCATGATGATGGGAACCAGAACGGCTCAAGAGGTCGATTAATCGTGTGACGCCTGAGCGAATCCTGTGGGTGGTCCTCTCTGACCCGCCTGACTGCATCACAGCCGAAGGCCTGGCTGGATGTGAGGCCGAAGTTGAAGCTGTTGCCCTGGAGATTGTTTCTATGAACCCGGACGCAGCATCTGGAGGATGCAGGAGGAAAATGGAGGCTTTTCTTAAAGGCAGGGGAAATTGGATTGGAGCGAGAGGAACTGAAGGATCTGTGGTATTTTTCTACCGTGTGCGAATGATGGCTGACTGTGGTGGACATTATCGCTCACCTTTCCGACCTGCTGCTAACCACAGACTGCGTATATAGAAAACCCGCAAAATATGTTCAAATGTAACGTCACCTTTATCGAATAAAGTTATATTGCGATATAAATTGATTAGGGCTGCAAGATTATTTTGCAAATTGATTCATCAGTCAAATGGTTTTTGATTAATAATCAAATAGCAAA
>NW_015152208.1:72569-75792 GCF_000732505.1 Cyprinodon variegatus
AATTTTAAAAACGTAATTTTTTTAATAAAATTTTTTTATATTGAATTTCTTACACTGAATTTATTTCTGGTACAAAATAGCTTGCAAAAAATTAAGCAGCAAAAAAAATCAGCTGTAAAAAAATCAGCAGTTGAATGTTTTGCAGTGGAAGGAAGGAGGGTTTCCTCATTTATTTAAACCATCTTTTCTCATTTTGGCTCAATTTTTCTTTAAATATTTTCATTTTAAAACACCTGAAATTAGAATTAAATTATTATTAGAACCTTGGAAACCAGGTGAATTTTATCTTGGCAAAAATCCCTTGGATCTAAAAGTGGGTTTACTTACTTTTCTCATCACCGTATTTCGGGTTCAGCGATCTCTGAACTAAAAAGTAACTAAATCTTAAAAACTGCGGACGTTTCTTGCTAATCGCCTAAAGTTGAGGAAAAGCTGCAACCCGCTGGTCAGGTTTGCTGAGCAGAACGACCGCAGGTTGGATCAAACTTCTGTTTTCTCCTCTAAACCCTTCAATCAACATCTTCTTCAGTCAAAGCTGACATACAGCAGAGGATAAATCTACATCTGGAAAAGTAAAAATATCCGGAATATTCCCATCATTTCCGAACCTGGAATTCATATATTCCAGTAAACAGATTGATAACGCTGCGGGGAATATTTCAAACCTTTATATTTGATGGTTATAGCTGGCAATCCTAAATCAGCGTCTCAGAAAAGTAGATTAATATAAAGCCTAGATAGTAGATATTTAACTCCAAACAGCTGCAGAGGTTTTCTGAGTCTCCAGAGGTTTTCAGTCTGGGTCAAAAGAAAACATCATCATGAAGATGACTGCTGGCTGGACAGATATCCGGTCCACAACAGACGCCGCACCAATCCGCCTGTTGATCTCGCGCTCCATCTTCACCTCATTCATCAAAAAGACCCCAAGATACTTAACTCCTCCACTAGGGGCAGTAGATCCTCCCCTACCTGGAGAAGACACTCTACCCTTTTCCGGCTCGGATTTAGAGGCACTGCTCCTCATCCCGGCCGCTTCACGCTGCGAACCGCTCTAATGGGAGCTGTAGATCACGCCCCGATGAAGCCAACAGAACCAAATCATCTGTAAATAACAGAGACGCAATCCTAAAGGCTGATTTATACTCTGAAACCAGGTCGTCTGCATGTGTATCTCAGTTAACGCAGATGTGCCCGCCCCTTTCCACAGACACTCCGCTCCACCTCTCCAGAATTTGTAGGTGACCGCAGACAGGAGGCCTCTGATTGGTCAATTCTACATCCGCTCTACTCTATGCGTACTTCCTGTTTGGTTTTGTTTGTATGACCGCCATTGTGGAAAATGGACCCTCTAGAAGAGCGAGGTGCGCGAGGACGGTGGGACCCTTTTTCCACCTGGATCCCCGCTCTATTTGGCCCTCATGTCCCTCCGTTTTTGCACAAACTCGCCCCCACTTCCTCACCGCCGTATCTGGACCCACAGCTAGTTCCTTATTGGCCCTCTTAAGTTGTGGCGTGGAATAACATAGCGCAGACCACGCTTCAATATTGGGTATAAATCAAAAATATCTGCGGCAGTCTCAGGCTGCCAAAACAGATCCCCTCAACACCTTGGCTGCGCCTAGAAACCATTGCTAAGTCTTTAAGGAAATATTACTTTTTATCGTATTATCTAAATGAATCACATTTTTTAACAAAAATCTCATCAGAAAATTAATTTCTGAAGAAAACCAGTTTTAGTTGAGAGATCAGAATCATTTAATCCGTAGTTTTTCTCCTAATCAGGTCTGATTCTGAATTTCATCAAAGTTGGACCAGGACACTGGAAGATGAAGATGATGAGGAGGGTTTGATGTTTCCGCGGTAACTGCTGCTTTGCCCCAGTTCTGTCTGCAGCTTCGTCTTCATGAATTACCAGACTGGCTGTCAGAGTGGAGCCGTGTTCAAACAGCGGTTCCTGCCGCGTTCACAGGAACGCACGCTCTGAAATCAGAGAAGAAGTCAGAACCGAGCGTTTCAGGGAATAAGAGAATTGAAACTGAAGGAGACGAAAGTTGATCATCAAACCTCCTTCCTCCTTCCAGCAGCACAGCCTCCCAGAGATGCAATGGATGGTTAGATTAAGGATGCTAGTTATCGATTATTGAATGAAACTAAAGCTCATTGATCTTATCAATCAAATAACAATCAATTAATAAACTGCCTTTTTTAAAAAAAGTTTTCTCTTCTATCAAGTGGCTTTTTCCAAAATATAAAGCGCTAAACATAAGTTTAATATATATTCTGATTTTAGAATATATATAATTATATTTGACCTTTTTATTCTTCCAGCCGTATTTCACACTGACTGCTTAAACAAAAACATGTTTTCTTACATTATTTATAAGATAAACAAACCAGAAGCATGTTAGGTTACTAAATTAAATTAAAATGAATACAATTAGTAAAACCAATTGGCAGAGATGCTAATCCATCAAAAACAGGGTATTTCTTTTGTGACATACTTTCCGACTATTATATCAGAGATGCTAACTGTGAGCTAGCTCTCTGTTTTTAGTTTAATCCACCAATCAGAGCTCGGGGAGACTTTGTTCTGCTATCAGAGCTTTTAAACAGGTGGTTCCTGTTCTGGTTGCTCTCAGAGGAATTTTAAAACTCGGCTCCATGAAGGTCATTAAATCATTCTTCTCCATCTACCATGCTAACTGCTAGCATGTTCCAATCGTTTAGCATAATGTCGTCTACTTTTCTATCATCTCCTTCTGATCCGAACAGAGAAGTTCTGCTGCTCCTCCATGCAGCGCCGCTAAATGGGCCCATTTAGGAGAACTCAAGAAGTTTATCCAAAGTTTAGATTTCCTATTAAGCCTTTTTCGCAGTAAAATTTGCGTGTTTTTCCAACATGGGTCGACCCACTAACAATTGGCATTTGGCTCCCTTCCCACTTGCAAAAAAGGTGGTCTATCCCCTCGTGTGAAGCTGCGTGTCTAGTGACATCATCACGCTGGGTTAGCGATGATGATGTCACCAGTGCGACAGAAATCAGGATAGTAAACAATGGAGAGCAACATGTAAGGAAGCCAGGGCGTAGTCAGTGTGCTTGTTTCTCTCTATTATCTGTCCGAATCCGTCTCATCAGACCTGATCCATATTTATCAAATGTAAACAGAGTTTTTCAGCTTCTTAAATCAGAAGCAAGTGGCGCTGTTTGTTGACAGTGAGC
>NW_015152208.1:76603-77991 GCF_000732505.1 Cyprinodon variegatus
ATTACTTCAACGGAAGGTTTCCAGATGGATATGCGGAGCAAATCCATCTGGCGGAGTCAGGTTAGCGGCCTCTAGTGGCCGGAAATATCATTACATTAATGAAAAACGTTCCTTTTAAAGGAAAAGTCCGTTCAGCAAGGAATAATCAAATATCACGTTCACAGTGATATAATCAATTTAGAGTTAATCAGTAAAAAAAATTAAAATTATTTTTGTTGCGATCACTGAGTCTGGGAGCGGCCATTTTAGCCCAAATATAGTAGCCCCTCCCTCCTGCCATCTCCTGGCAGTGACGTCACGGTGCGGTAAGCCTAGCGCCATTCTTTAAACCAGGGGAAAATAAAACTTTTCCCTTTTAATGAATTCTGGATTATAGAGCATCATCTATTTGTTCATGTTTCTGTTTTTTTTTCTTCTAAGTGGGTCGCCCTGTCAGCTAAATACATGTTTTACCGTCTCTAGACTCGAGTTAATGATTAATCAATTACTAAATTAGTTGATAATTATTTCAATAATCGATTGATCTGATTAATTGTGCAGACATTTTATTTGTGGTGTTTCTAAGAAAGACACCATAGAGTTGTTTTAGAAGATGGTGTTTTTCTCCAGGAATCAACCATAAATACATTTAAGAATAACAAGAAACAAAGCAAAGATAAACATCAGGAGCAGAAACAAAGCTGAGAGACGTCAACATTGACAGAAAATCCGATTTTACGCTCCACTCTGCTGAGAAGCACCGAGCAAACGCTTCCTGTGTTACAGAACGATTATATGATCACATGTTGGAGAGCAACACTGCAGATGAGGAGCAGCACTGGCTATATTTACCAGAACAAGAGATAGATTGTCAGAGAATATGAGTTTTAGAGTTTAGATGAATAACAGATGCTGTTGTTCCTCTGATGCTGCAGCTAAATCTCTCACTCAACTTAAAACATTAAATTAAAAATGAGATGATCCAATCTGGGACTGAACTGAATTATTAAAGAATAAAGAAGCATTTAAAGCTTGATGTTTGTCATTCGTCGTCTACAGCCAAGATTTAAAGCAACCAAACCACAGGTTTCAGAAGCATTCTGAAAAGAAAATCTGAAAAGTGTGGTGTGCTTTTTTTCCAGCTATTTCTGAGGTCACTGTAGGACATTTAAAAATATTTCACTTTGCTGTTTTAGTTGAGTCTGGGTAGACAGAGCCTCCAGGAAGTCATTCATAAACAAATAATCGACTTACGATTAATTATTAATTAATATTTTATTAGTTTAAAATGTGTTCAATTTGATTTATTGTCCATTCCGATTTACTGCTAATGCTTTTTTTTTAAAAGAAGTGCGCTCATATTCAGAATTCAAACTTCTGAAAGTACTTTAAGTATAAATTTATTCCAT
>NW_015152208.1:78604-80324 GCF_000732505.1 Cyprinodon variegatus
GTGCACTTTTACTTTCGCCCTCTGGGGGGAGCCTCGCTGGAAAATCAACACCGGTTGCATAGTGTACCTTTAAATACCGCGCCTTTGAAAAATATTAGAATAAACTCACATTTCATTGGGTTCATTTCAGAGAAGAGAAATGGAGTTAAAAGATTTGAAAGTTGTGTTTTTTATCTCGCTGGACATTAAGATGCCCACTTTGTGGACAGACTCTACATTAATTATATCTATAATAACATAATTTCTAGATGATCTGTGAAAGCAGCAGCTTTAAGATGAGATTTCTCAAGTTTTACCACAAAAACAACTTTTCAGGAAGGAGAGATTTCTGCACAAATCTTTCAGTTGATACCAACTAATCTTCTTACTTATACTTTTTAATTGTTTTTGTTTGTTTCGAGGATCCTTTCGACATTTTCCGCATAAACTCCCCAGACTTTGCAGGCAGTAATGGATCAAATCAAAGCCAGAACCCTCTCACATGTTCCTCCTCGGATAATTTGCTGTGACGCACTCACCTGGCCAAGCTGGACGCCAAAACTGTTGCATAACATCTATAATTATATAATCTGCAGAAATCTAATTCACCTTCCAAATGTTGGGCTTTAATTCTAACTTCCAGAGATGATTCAGGAGGAGATCAGTCCGTCCGGGTTGGGGGGCGGGGGGTGACTCATCAACCGGCTGCTGCCAAAGCAGACACATGTTTGCCAAGTTGGCTTAGATACGTGAAGCCAGCAGCATATCGGTTACTTTCTCCACACTCAGGTGTCCACAAATAGCAGCTCTGCAAAGCCCTCAGCTTCTGGTCAGACGCTGCGACGGAAAAACAACAACATTTGAATCATTTTGCGGCTCAGCCTCAGAGTCCTCTGAGCCTGAAACGCTGACGCTGGTTTGGAGTTTGAGTTGTTTGTCAGACGGAGACCCGAGCCCGTCGGATCCCATGAAGTCACATCGTCTTTTTTATTTAAAAAAAAAAATCTCAGGTTTTAGTAAAATATCTACAAAACACCAAAAAAGAAACCTGGAAAAGTTTTTCTTTGCTTTCTAACTAGAATTTATCTCACAGTTTAATATCAAATCAATCAGCAGTTTCTGCTAAAGTCTCACCCACCAAATTTTTCCTTATTTCAGAGACATTAAACATGCAATTAAATGAGAAGGAATGTCCCTCTTAGGATCCAGGATATCCATGAAATTCCAGTTTAAAACAAAGTCTAACCTTTGGAACCCAGATATGGTTCATTTCCGCACATTATCAGCCTGGGGTTCAATCCAAATACCCCAAATAGTAGCTCCTACCTCCTCATCTTAGCTCCCTCCCTTCACTTTTTTATAAGCTCAACAGTAAGAACACTATTCAGGGCAGGAAAGGATCCTCACTGCTGATAGACGCCATTGGACAATGGAAACAAAGAAAGAAATACCTTCTGGAAAAGAAGCTCTCCATTATAAAACATGAGTCACACAGACAGAGTCGGAGCTAGGCTTTTAAAACAGGGCTAGCAAGGTATTATTTTGGGGGGGGGTCAATATATAAAAGGTTCAGTTACATAACAAACTGATTATTTTATTAAGTGTACAGCAAAAATAGAAATAAACAAGTACTCAATGTGTTCCTTGGACTAATCAAATCCAGGAGGAAACAAAAACTTGAGGTAAATTTGGATGTGTCGAAACAAGGCAGTGCTTTTAAATGTGAACCACAAGAAGAAGA
>NW_015152208.1:83104-84488 GCF_000732505.1 Cyprinodon variegatus
TTCTAATTAATGATAAGAATCTGTGAGAGAAAAGGATCCAACCGACACTCCTGTGAATCTGTTTTCATAAAGTATTCCCATCATTTCTGCCTGGCTCTCCTTCTTTCCTTTTTAGGTTTTTTTGTGGTTCTTTATATAATTATCTTAACTTCCTTCCTGCATTCTGACAACTGGGTGAATTTCAGACTAGGTTTTACCTCTGAGGAACGCAGAAAATCATGTTAAATAGGATCATTAACATCATACATGCATTTATATCAACACTAGACTCTTTAGAATAGATAACTGAGACGATTTGCTCTGTGGATTTTATAAATCTTTGCATTAAAGTTTTGAAAGCAGAAGGTTTTTCAAAGATCAGGTGACTGTTGATCCGTCTGATTTCAATCTGCAGGTCGGTGATGGAGGCACGAGGTCCCTGATTAACCGATGTTCTCTGTCTCCCAGCATCAGGAAAGGTCTGCTCCCCGTGAAGGTCTGCCGCTCGGCGCTGCAGCTCCACATGCGAGGCAAACCCAAGAGCGTCACCGTGGAAACCAAAGCGGGGCAGACCGTCGCAGACTTCAAGAAGAGCCGAGACGGTTTCATCCTGCTGGTTCCCGATAAATGAGGAGAACTTCTTCTTCAGCTTCGCCGCACATCCCCACCCCACAGAGAACAGAACCCGGTTCATCTAGCCTGAGCTGCACGCAGAGAAACGACGAGGTGTTAGCCAAACTATACAGACTCTTAAATCTGCTACAATACTGAGACGTTTCACATGATTTCTGCTTTTTTTTATAGGATGTTTTTTAAAATATAGTCTAGAAATATAATAAATGATAAATATTGATAACAAAACCTGCGTCCAAAAGTGTTTGGGTCTGACCTGAGACTTGGTTGCATGCATTCAAGCATTGCACGGAGCTACAGCTCACACTGTACGACGAAACCGCAGGGTTTAAAAGTTCACCGATCACGATGTTTGTTCTCACACTGTGCGACGCTCCAATGCGATCTACCTGTAGACTGTATGTCTAAAAACCAGGTGGGACTCAGCTCCGACCTAGGAGTCTCACTCGGACTCGTCTATCCAGAAGCCAAACGAGTAGAAGAGGAATATGAAGCTCGCTAGAGTGAAACGCAACAACGTATTTGGAAAAAGACGTGGCTGAGCAAACGTGGCTACTACGATCTGTCAATTTTACAGAAAGAACTCCATGTCACTCTTTGCACCCCCGCCATTATTCTGCGTTTTCATCTGAGAGGAAGAAGAAGAAGAATCCTTGCGATTTGCCCACGACGGTCGGGAGAAAATCAAACACGATTCCTGATGGGGAGGTGGTCGTTAGAGACTGATCGCCAGTCTCACGATGCTAGCCTCGTGAGACCATCCTGATCTCGC
>NW_015152208.1:85570-88133 GCF_000732505.1 Cyprinodon variegatus
TAGATTTTATGTTCCTTTTTTTTTTAGATTTTATGTTGTCAATTTTCCATTTTACACTACCAATAGAAACGCTGCCCGACCGAGAATTATACGGGATGAAAAACCAATTTGTAGAAAGCACAATTTAGATAATGGATCTTTAAAAAAAGACTTTGAGAGTTATTTAAAATAATGTAGAAGTCCATAATGCTATTTTCACAAATTATTTTTTTGCTTTCATTATTTTCCTTTTTCACTTTAATTTTTTACTTTTTTTTTCAAATTTTTTTAGATTTCATTTTCTTCTCAATTTTCCATTTTACACTACCAATAGAAACGCTGCCCGACCGAAAATTATACGGGATGAAATAAAAAAAAACAGGATTGGAAGAACGAATCTGTAAAATCCGTCTAACCTTGAAAAAACTTTAAAAAAAAAAGAAAAGACATCTAATAAAAAGGGAAAAGATAACTGAAAAAAATGTATTTGGATAAACAACGAAAAAAAATGGAAAGAAATATTGAACTTTTTCATACAGATTATAAAACACTTTTAAACATTTGTTCCTTTTTATTAAGTTTTTTAAAGTTCTTTCCAAACCCGTTTTTTTTCAAATGTCCCTGTTTTCAATCAGTTTGGAACAAATCTCTCTCCGTAGAGGAGGATCAGTCTTCAGAGTCGTCACACGGTGCAGAACTCGGAGGAAATTGGACTTGGAGCTGCTTCCTGTTTCCTCCCTGCGGTCCTGATGATAAACATCACAGGACCTAACGTCGCCTTTATCTTCTTCATCCACTTTTTCTCATGGGGTTTAATTTGCTCTCGTTTTGTTCTGGAGGTTCGAGCCCCTGCTGGAGCGGGAGAACCAAGAACACAAAATAAAATGTCCGGATGGGAGCTAAAGCAGTTTGATAAGAGGTGATATCAGATGAGAATACCCATATTCAATATGCATGAGGAAGACATCAAATTAATAGAAATATAATAATCATGAGTTGAACTTTAATTCTAGTTGTAACTCATCCTAAATCTATGGCTAAAAATCCCCACAGCTGTTTGGGTTCCTGCACAGATGTGTCTTCCTGTTCTCATGTTCTGGTTTATTTTAAGTCATCATATATATAAAATAACATCTTTACGTGCCGCTAGGATCCTGCTTTATGTCCAACTAATCCGATTTCTGTCCACAGACTTTCCAATTCCCTGGATATAAATATCTAACCTAGAATCTTATTTTAGTTGAAATTCTGCAGCCGAGCAGGAAAAGCTGATTCTTTTCAGCGTTTTTAGCGTCGCCTCATTAGTCAGACTAAAGGTGGAGCAGAACTGATGCTGTTGGTGGATCCAGAGTCTAGTTAAAGCGATGAAGTCGCCTCCAGATGTTTGCTGAGTCTCCAAACCGAGGCCCTGCGGCGTGTTAATCTGCCGCCGCGCCTCCAGTCTGATGAATCACTGGCTTTGTGTTCCCCGTCATGTTCAAACACAGATTACAGCCTATATGTTGCTTTTATTTCAATTTAATCCTTTAATCACAGCCGGGAAGCTTTGATTTATCAGTCAGGAAGTGTTTGGAGCAGCTTCTCCCTCTCAGACATTTTAATTACTGCATTTATCAGTTACTAAAGCAGCAGAACAAAAGCAGGATCTTATTCAGGATGTTATTTATAGAAAACATCTTTCCTTCCACTTTCAGTCCAATTATTTGTTTCACATGATTTCTGCTTTTTTTATAGGATGTTTTTAAAATATAGTCTAATAATATAATATATGATAAATATTGATAACAAAACCTGCATCCAAAAGTGTTTGGGTTTGACCTGAGACTCGGTTGCATGCATTCAATCATTGCATTTATTTGCTCACATAAAATCTCAAACCTGCAGACAGGAAGTGTGTCACAGTCAGCTGTGCAGGAGGATCCTTGGTCACCTTTTAGCAGGTCTTTTTTTTTTCTTCTTCCTCTTTTTTTTGGGGGGTGTTTGTGTTTTTTAACTGTGTGCACAAGCAGGATTCCTCCCGCGTCTAATCTAATTCATGGAGGAGTGAGAGATTGTTGATGCAATCACTTAATGTGCTGTGCAATTCCATTACACAAAGACTGGCACCTGGTCCGTCTCACTTTGGAGATTAGCAGCCCTGCAGCGAGGATTTGGTAACGAGTTGGAGAGGATTTACCCGGGAATATAATGTGTCCCTAAATCCTCTCGCACTGAACAGTGCAGGTTTGGTGAGTCCCGCAGGTTTTCCAGCATCCCTCCGTCATCGAGCTGAAAGGGGGGGAGGTCACATGCTGCAGATTACAGTAACATGAGGGGCAGATTGGTTTTTCCTCTGGCTCGCTGTGGAGCGGCATGCCAGCAGCAGGAATGCTTATTAATCAGGAAAAAACAACAAATCTGCCATGATCAGCCGGCTGCATGCGGGAACAACCAGGGGTCATAAGAAAGAAAACATGTTTTAATCACATGTTGAGAAAAACAAACCGAGCCTAAAGGGGAATAAATAATGTTATTTATTCTAGAAGCTCCCATTCATAGCAGGTTCACAAAACCCTTAATTATTTTAATTCTCTTCAGTTTATTT
>NW_015152208.1:91077-92183 GCF_000732505.1 Cyprinodon variegatus
CTATTAGAGACCTGAAGGACCAGATACCCTATAGAATCATTCTATCACCCTATTAGAGACCTGAAGGACCAGATACCCTATAGAATCATTCTATAGCCACTTTAATGTGGATCAGAGATGAAGCAGCAGAAGCCTAATTGATGGTGAAAGTGTGTTTGGTGTAAACGTAGCATTAGATTGTGAGATATTTGGTCAGAATAAACCAGTTTAATGGGATAGTTCAGTTGAGACCATCAGACATTCTGGTCTCATCAGGGAATGTCTTTTGTCCACTGAGGCACTGTCTTCTCCTTTAGAGCCACTGAGACTGAAGAAAACTGGCTAGGAGCTTTCTGTACACTGATGATCCAGTTCGGTGTCGCTGTGGTACATTCAGTCTAGATATCTGCTGGATGAATGAAGGAGTTTTGAGTTTGATGTCCACACTTGACCATGATCAGGCCATGCAGTATCTCTGGCTGGCCATGAGGGCATCCTGACTCTCCCTTCGTTTGTCCTTCTTCTTCCTGAGTCGAAGCCTCCAGCAGATGGCACTGCATCCAAGTAGGCCCATCCCTGTGGACAGCATCCCCAGTCCCAGCAGGGAGATGGTGGACCCGTGGGAGTTGAAGGTATAGGCCACAACCGTCACAACGACGCCAGCAATGAGGACGAACACAGCAAACGGCACGATGCAGCGGTAGCAGGACATCTCTGCGCCTCCCGTGGCCGCCGTCAGCTGGACTTCGTTCACATGCGGGATTCGTGTCGTCACGACGACGGGGCCGTCTTTCCTCAGCCTCTCAGCAGAGATGGACGCCGGGATCCTCATGGTGTTCCTCGGGATCCTGTCGGCCCCTTTGGCATAGAGCTCCTCCGGCATGGTGATCTTACTGGCAAGGAACAGGTGAGGCATGGTGGTGATGTCAGAGGTCAGCCAATCAGTGAGGAGCTAGCTGTGAACAGAATCAAAAAGGTCGATTTTACACTTTTGAATTCCAATGAAATGGTTAAAAATCTGTAGCTTTAGCAGAAAATTTGGTGGAAAACAAACTTAATGCCGGACTTCACTACTTCCCGAACTTCCTGTCTTTCATTCCTGACAGACTGATTAATCCAGGCAAGTC
>NW_015152208.1:92681-94280 GCF_000732505.1 Cyprinodon variegatus
AAAAGTTTTATTTTGGAATGGAAAAAAGGGGAAATTCCCACAAACTGCACTGATAAACACTATTGATGGATTATTCTGAATAATCTTAGGAAATAGAAGAGGCACTTTCCTAGATTTTATATTTGATTTTTGTTGTTTAAATATTATTTTTGTTGTTGTTTAAATATTAATAAATACGTAAAAATGGACGAAAGCATCAATTTTCATGAAATGTATTTATTTTTATCTAAGAGCTGAAAATGTCCCCAGATTAGATTACAGAAATCTGGTCACTTTATCCTGGCAGCTTTAATTCATCCTTTAACCTGGAGGTCTTCAACAGGGGGTCCGCGACCCTTAGGGGGTCCTTGAAGGTACTGCATTGGGGTCCTGAAATTTTTGGTTGATTAAACATCCAATAAAGTTCCAATAAGCCGCTATAGCCACTGGGGTCACGTCTTCGTGACGCAGGCAAAAGAAGTTGAAGTCCAAACTTGTATTTCCTATATTTTTTGCAACATTACAGAGTTCAAACATTCCTTGCTCTGTCTCTCTTGCGCTGGTATAACCTCATAGGCTCCTAACCTAAACGCCTGCTGGTCCTTACCAGACTCCTGCATTTATAGAAAGTGGACCGCCCACATTTCTTCCTGTTTTACATAAAATAAATAAATTTAAAAAAATGATAAAACAACAAAAAATAAATACACAAAATTCAACAATTAACCTATAAATAAAGTCTGTAAATTATACAAAAAATATATAAGTTTAGGAATTAACACAATTAAAATGGATAAAGAAATAAAGAATAAATAGCTCCAACAATGTCTTTCAGTCATCGATGCTCACATTCAGAGACACACAGGAGCTCTTTCAATCTGGACACCGTTTCATTCACAACACCTGTCCCATCAACCAGGAATCAGAAATACTTTAATAATCCCAGGGAGGGATTACTTTAGTTACATTACTCCATGTGTAATAGAGTGACTATAGAACCAGTTTCTTAGAACACTATTTCATACAATATATATAATTAGGGGTCCCCGCTCCATCTCGTTTGGGGGTCCTTGGCCTGGAAAACGTTGAGGACCCCTGCTTTAACCCTTTATAGGGCACTCAGTGAAATACTTTGCTTTCCAATAGTGTTATTGGAATCCAGGACAAGACCTTATTACCTTTCTAGCATTCAAAAAATATGGATATTTTTAAGAGAAAATATGTAATAACAATAAACGAAACATATTAAGATAAATAACAAAAGTGCTTCTATAAGAAATTCATGAAAAACACTCTGAGAGTGAAAGAAATGCATTTTCTTTGGTCCAACAGAACCTTAAAGGCATTAATGCTGATACTGGCACTTAGATTATTTTAGTTAACCTAAATATAATTATTAACTAGGCTTATGAACTTTTTAACTTTTCAATTAGCTTCTTACCTTTTTTTTTGACTTGTTAACTTTTTTCCAACTTAATTTCCAGTAGGTAATATACGGAAGAGGATTAGGGCCACTGGGAAAAAAAAAAAAAGTTAACTGATTTTTTTAATTTTATTTCAGTATAGTATGGGAAAAAAGTCAGAATTCTGAGAAAAAAGTCAGAATTCTGAGAAAAAAGT
>NW_015152209.1:0-10495 GCF_000732505.1 Cyprinodon variegatus
TTAGAAAATGCTCTGTGAGTCACCGTGGAATATCATTCACACACCCAGTACTTGTGTTGAGGGGGTGAGGGGGGATGGCATCCCCCTCATACCATCCCCTGTGACATTTTATCACTGAATGTGTAAATTTCTATTATATATTTACAGTAATAGCTATAATATTGCCCTTTCAACATTTGGCAGGTCGTGCGCTTACGAGAAACCTGGCCAAATTACGGTGGCCCAGAGGGCACATGCGATTTAATTTTCATCCTCAGTGGTGCAACCAGCGGAGCAGCTGACGATGCTCTGAACAGCGTCACGGCCAAGCAGCAAAGACAACGTGATTTTAGGGACTTTATTTATAAGAAGGCAAAAACTAACGCATCAGGTAAGTCAAGAGTCAGAAGACATTACCTTTTCTAAGCTTACCATTGTGTCACCTAATATATAGAAGTCCTAATCTCTGGACATAACAATAGCATGCAAGACTAGGTAAAGTAGTTTGAAGCGCAAACATTTTTCTGTCTTTAAAGTTGTCATGACACACGAGAATTAGTCTGGAGAGTACAGGGATTGCTAAACATCCAAAATCTGCATTTAGGTTGTGATCTGAACATAAAATGAATCTGTAGACTGCTGCTGTTTTGATGGATGACAGCCAGAATCTAGAAGATGCTGGAGAGACAAGTGGAGCTGTGGCTGAGAGCAGTGGAGGAAACCTGCAGGAGAGAATCGAAGGTTTGAAAAATGCATTTTAATTAAGCCATTTAAGACCCGTGCTAAGATTATTATCTTTAAAGAACTGCCAAATGTGATGTAAATGTCTGGCCAGTGGTGATAAATGAATTGAATGTTGACGTCTGACTGCAAGGTCCCTCATGTGACTTGCAGAATGCGTGTCGTCCGATCAATGGTTAATGGCTTCAGTTTGGCGGATCTGTTAAATAGATTTAACTCATTCATTGCCAGCATGTAGCCTAGCTTACATTAAATTAGCCAATAGAAGCAATTCTGATATTCTGATAATCAGTCTATTTTATAAAATAAATACTTTAATAGATTTTATATAGGCTTATTTCATTTTTAGGCTAATTTTAATGTATTTGAATTTGTAAGCAGTTTTTTTCAGATTTTAAAAATTATTTTAACTGTTTCAATTTAATTAATTTAATTTGAATAAAAAAAAATACTTGACTTGAAAGAATTCAGATATTCATTTGGAATGTTTTATGAGGTTTTGTTCCAAATCTTAATAGATTCATTGCCAAAAGATTTTCCAAAGTAAAATCAAAGAAGTGTCCCATCATGACTATGAAGCTGATCCCAGTGGGAAATTAGTCTCTAACTCTGTAGGGGCAGTGATAGTCATGCCAGTCCAGGGACTGACTGTAGTTCTACTGAAAGGTGCCTTGGTCAAGGTCAATGACAATGCATGTTGCTTTAGATTAATAGACTATATTAATAAGGCTATGTATGCTTAAAAAAAAATCAAAGGTTCCACCATTCCCCCTTCTTTTTTTTTTAAACTCGACATCTGCACACACTCCTTGGCAGATTAATATTTAGGGAGTCTCTTAGTGGATAAAAATGATGGAAGAGAAGAATCAATTTTAATTAAAAACACTGTTCTTATTTTCACATTTAGCAGGTTAATGTTTATACTTTGGGTGTTGGAGTTTGAACAGATTAGATTGGAGCAGGCCCAGATTAACAATGTGCAGAACCTCAACCTGAGTGCTACATTTTATCAATCTGGCTGTCTGGCTGTGAGAAAGCCTGTGACTTAGTTGGGACAAAAAAAGATCAAATTTTAACCAAAATGTCATCATAAAGTGCAGATCTGTGAATAGTCTGCCTTTGAGCACATTCAGGTGTTCATATCTTCACTTTTTGATCAATCTTGCTGCAAATTGTGTCTCCAAGCTTAAACTGAGGCCTCAACAATATCAGACAATGACCATTTTTTCAGTAATCAAAGGAAAATATTTATAGATGATTGACTGAGCGAATCCTTCTTTTAAGAATGTTTTTACACAGCAGTCTGATAAACATCAGGATGAACCAAACAGCATTGGTCGTAGTTTATAGTTAATCTTAAGTATTTCTGAACGATAATTTAAAAAAGCTATAAAAAGGAGTTTCTTCCTTACATCTATTGTTACCTTTAAACCAGCATGTAATTGCATAAGTTTTAGTGCAACATGAGTAGAAAAGATGTTTTCCATGCAAATAATTTCAATAAAATTATATATTTTATACAAAGCATAAAATGAGATAAAAAGAAGGAATATTTTTGGTCTTTTTTCTGTTTTCCTTATTGTTTTGTGTTTGGGAAAAAGGAAAAAAAGAATCTACTGTAACATGAAACTGAATGAATGAATCATTTTACTTGTTTTCCAGAACGATCTCTGGTAGCCAGACCATGCTGGGCGGCAGGCGAAGCATCTCAATGCCGTCGAACTCCGAGGCGTTCCAGGACAGCCTGTAGTCGGTCCATGTCTGTGTCACAGCAGTACAGAGACGGTTCACATACACAGATAAAGGCTTTTTATGCCTGACAAAAGGAAGAAAGTTGTTTTGACGTACATGATCGATCCACACGTTTGTCAACAGCGTCTCATCAACTTCTTTCTACAGATGGCCGAGAAGGAAATAGAGATTACAGGAGGTATGCGAAACAGACAAAACTATAAACTGCTTAGTTTTACCGCTTCATGTGATACATAGACGAGACAAACTGCACACATCATCCCCACAGTTAAACACAGCGGTGGACGCATGATGCTATGGGGACGGCTTCTTTTTCAAGGAGTGATAGAGGAATCTGTTAGTTGATATGTGGATGGATGACGTTCAATAGGAAGAAATCTAAGCATCTAAGGTTGTGCAGCTACGTCTCCCAGCCGTCCCAGGAGTAAGGAGGAGATTCCAGGATAAAGGCAGTAATTCAAAGCTTTTTGACATAAATGCCACCCGACTGCTCTTTGTAGAGATGCTTATACACTTTTCTTTGTTCACTTCATCATTTAAACTTCTGCAGATAAAGTTTTGTCAATAAATAAATAAATCAAAGTTTACACCAGAAGTTTAGAGGAAACCTAAACTCTGGCCTGTGGACTTCTACATCTAATGTTATCCTTTCGGTTTATCGCTCCACTGAGAGTTAACCCCAACATTGACCAACCAAATCCTAAAATCATTAGATTTAATAGTTTCCTAATTAAATCCCCTGTAAAACCAACTTCTAGTTTGACCTTCTGTCCTGATTTCATAAATGTTGGCCCTGCAGTACTGCACTCTGGCCACACCATGGAGCTCAACTGGTGTTTCTCAGTATAATATTCTTCTGTACATCTTTGGCTCTATGGTACATATTTGTAACCACTCTGTGGCTGAAAGCTGTGTACCAACTGAACTTAGAGCAAAAATTTGTAACTTAAATGGTTTTTTAAGATGATGATCTTACAGAGCTCATTTTAATCCTGCATCCATGTTTATTTTTGATTCTGTTCATGGTGGAGAATCCTGCTTCACAGCAGCAGGTTGAGCCAAACATCCTCTAAATGTTCAGGGTCATCTTTGAGCACCATTTCACCATGTATTAACAGGAGAAGCAGCTCAAATGAAATTAGACACTGAAGTCGGACAACCTGCAATAATTTATAAATGTTTTAAATCAGGCTGGGTCCGGATTAGCCAGCAAGTGGGGCCGGATCCGGACCGACTAACCTGTGACCTCTGATCTAAGGATTACATCATGAAGGTATCTGCTATCTCATAAGGAGCATGCGCTGATGTCAGTTATGTATACCAGCAGATGTGTCACAGAGCTTTGAGTTGTTCAATAACCTTTCAGCAAACTGGACCAACCTGCTGGATCACTTTTTCAGTTTCTCTGACCAAATTATTCCTTCTGTGGCTTGATAACCTTTTTCATCACTGATAATCTCGTACCCTTTTGTTCCTAATTTGTTACTCATTCCATGGAAAACCTGCATGATTTTTTCCTTCAAGAGGAATAATCCTGTTCACAAAGTGTTCCTTCATTGGTACTTACTGAATGGAGCCTAAACAGCCTCTTCCAGCATATCCTATTAGAAAGCCTTCTCCTCCACACTGAGGCGGTCACAATAAAAAAAACATAAACATGCAGGGTTTTTTTTAAATGTTTTTTTTTTTTACTACCAGAGAGATGAGGTTGGAGAGCGTGAGGGCCAGATAAACGTCAACGACATCCTGCTGCTTCTGGACGGGCCTTAACTCCTTGTTGTATTTTTTCTCTTTGAACAGGTGGTTGATCAGACGCTCCTCCTCATTCCTGCACAAACACTCTGATAAACAGACAGAACCAGCTGTCAGATTCAAGATGTTCGCTTTAAGTCATTTACTGAGCTGGAAGGTCATTATATGAGGAGCACTAAGGCCAAAGCTTAATGGTAATTTGATACACTGAGAACATCTAGGCGGAGCTGAAGCTTACATCATCACTGTAAGAAGGTTCCCCTCATTCACTTCATAAGGTGTTAGTATCAGGATATAAAAAACATGACCTGTTCTTTAACGGGTCGCAGATGTATTAAAATCTAACTTGAGCGTCCAACAGTTTTGAGAAGGCCTGAACTGAAGTGTGTACAAAGAAAAAAAAGCCTTCAGTAGATCAGCTCTCTTGTTGACCATAATATTTGATGCTTCAGATGTTTTTTGGAAAATATTTTAATCCAGCTAAGGCCTGGGCTTTGATTAGGTTATTAAACAAGTTTTTCCTTGCTGCGTTTTGGATCAAAGCTCTGTTTCTGACCCAGCTGTCAGACTCTAACATAAAAGAAAGCAGCTCTTCATCCATGGAGGGTCCATGATATATGAAAAAAATATTTTTTTTGTAAAGTGAAGGACTTCAGTTTGTTTAGATAAGGCCTTGTATGCGTTTCCAGATCGATGGGCAGCCTTTTTATTTCTCTGATGCTGCCTTTCCATGTCTGCATTGTGTTGAACACATTCTAGCTCCACAGAACCAATACAGATCAGTTAATTCCCATTGGGAGCAGATGTAGAGCACGCATCAGCTCAGAATGCTACAATGCTGCAGTTTAAATGAACAGTTATGATTCAATATGAACTATAAAAGAATTACATCCAGAGAAGTATGACCATAAAACCAAAACACCTTGTACTTTCTTGTCACCATCACAGTGAAAAATTGCTGCTGTTATGGACCATACAGCCGTCACGGGTTTGAGGCCCGGCCTAATGCCGAGTCTCTTCCACCCCCCTCTACTACTATATCCCATATACCTGCTTTCAAAAAAAAAAGGCCATTCAAAATAGTCTTAAAAGAAAAAAAAAAATCAGATTTTCAACACCATAACTAACTGTATGTGCTCTCTTCATCCTCTGACATGGGAGCTGGCTCGGAGCTCGTCTGCCTGGCTGTGTGTTTCCTGGACGGGGCCGCCTATGAAGCTGGTTAAGCAGTTTCTCCTGTATGTCTGCTTCTTTCTGTATGTCTGCTTCATTCTCCTTGAACCCCAGTCAGCCTCTGCATATGGTTCTGCTGGAGGTTTGTTCCTGTTAAAAGGGTTTTTTCCTCTCCACTGTCACTACAAGCATGCTTGGCATGAGGGATTGCTGTCCAGTCGATGCAATCAGCTGGTTTTCCTTAGATGGAAAACCAGCTGAAAAATTAAAGTGCCTTGCGATGACAGGTGTTGTGACTTGGCACCATATAAATAAACTTAATTAAACTCTATTCACTGTAGACCCTAAACTCAGAGCGATCTGTGTTCTATGCGTTGTCACCAAGGTCTCCAACTAAATTTGCCTAAGTTGTTGCTAGCTGCTGTTTTGATAATAAGTTGCTAGATAGTTTCATGACCTTGCTTTAATTTCATACTGCTGGCCAGCAGGAGGCGGGGCCTATGCTGAGAGCAGCCGTGTGACATGAGGCACCTGTAGACATGCCTAAACAATCCTCAAACACAACATTATTATTCCCCCAAATTCAACTCTAGTCCCGCAGTGTATCCATAAAAAGCTATTTTTTTAAACACATGTAGAAAAACATTTGTGAAATTGATTGTGTTTAGAAGGAAGTTGTGCAATCCCTTCACCAGGTCTTTAAATATTCTATGGATTGTTTAACACCCACAAATTAATGGGTTTTCTATAAACCAAAAACAGATTTCCTGTTTGCTCATTTTTCCAATAGTTCATTTGCTGATCTAAGCAGGTTTTATTGAGCTGGACTTTGAAGTGAAAAGGTAGCGGACCTTTGGTCTAGAACAGGGGTCGGCAACCTGCAGCTACAGAGCCGAGTGCGAATGCCGCCCTTGCGGCTCCCTGGAGCTTTTTCAAAAATGAATGAAAATGGAAAAAGATGGATTTCTTTTTGGATGTTAAATATGTTGTGCAGGAGGTCAAACAAACATTCATAATGTTTTCCAAATCCATCCATTTACCGTCATGCTTATCCCAAGTGGGGTCACGAGGGGTGCTGGCGCCTATCTCCAGCTGTACAGGCGAGAGGCGGGGTACACCCTGGACAGGTCGCCAGTCCATCGCAGGACATTTATGTTTTCCATTGTTGTGAAAATTTGTATAATCAATAAATTTAAACAAAACATGTAAAAAATTCTGTCAACAAAGATTTGCGCCATAGCCTACGATAAATGTTTCAGTGCGGCAAGGTGCCAGGCAGGTGGCTGTTGGGTGTGACTCTGGCCATGAATCTCAAAGGGAAAAAAGGAAGATAGCTGATCAGAACAGATGATTCTAAGAAGAATGGAACCGTTGCTTTCATTACCAACACGGAGGGATTGCCTGCATTTATCCTTTGTAAGGAGAAGTTTTCAAATAATAAAACAAGTCATTTGGAAAGGTATTTCCAGGGAAGACATGCTAAATATGCAGCCAACCACTAAGTTAGGAGTGAGAGAAAAAGTGTAATTGCGGTACGCTTCTTCTGGATAAATTAGAAGACATCAAAGATAGATTTAAAAGGTGGATTACATCTCCAGACTCCACTACTGCTGCTAGTCTTGGGCAGGCATGGAAAACCGTCCACAGATCAAACAGGTAGCGCTCTGATGCAGGGAATGGAACTTTCTTCCATTTTTTTCTCCAGATCCTCAAAATAAAATAACACCATAAATCTGATTTCTTTGTTTTCTATAATTTCATCAATACAACAAAACCTAAAACATTTATATTGTAAAGGAATTTAAACTTAAAGCACCAAATATCGTACAGCAGAGCAGTCACATTATGTGACATTTGCTCAAGGATAAACATTTATTCATTAATGCTTGTTATATATTTAAACCAACACAGTCCTTTTTTTTTTTTATAGTGGGCTAATACAATTTTACATTTTTGCAGCTCCAGACGGATTGTTTTTGTTTGGTCCTATATGGCTCTTTGAACAGTTTGGGTTGCTGACCCCTAGAATCTAGGGGGTTCTGGTCCATTTGATCTGGAAATCAGTCCTCTCACTAATGGTTTTCCTAAATAAAAAAATACAATAAAAACACAGTAAACCAACGTTCTCTCAAACACTGACAGGAGAAAAACAAACAGGGGCTGGACGTGTCTGCATGAGCCGCCGCTGCTCAGCTTTCCTGTACAGCAGCTGTTCTGTGGATCAGATTCCTGCTCCTGATCAGCTGTCCACACAGAACCGACAGGCTTCTTCCAGCCTAAAGCTTTAGTTCCTCCAGAGAAACTCTTGTTTAGACCCTTTTATCTCCAGTTAGATTCAGGTCACAAACTTACAATAAACAAAATGACCGGATCTTATCTTATTTTGGCCTAATTCTGGATTATGTGAAATACTAAATTGCACTTTTTCTTTCTGTGAAATAAAAGTAAAACAATAAAATCTTAAGTCAAAGAGATTGTATGAATCATTCGTACAAAGGTTAGACCTACAAAGAGCAGCATGTTGTTAAATTATGTAAAGTTTAAAGGTTTTTTTTCCTTACACAAGAATATATTTAAAAGGAAATGTAAAGATTTTTTCCCCCATCTCCAAGTGGAAACAAAGACATTACCAAGCAGCAATAGAAATAATTAACTTTGAAACCGAAAACTAATCAGAGTCAAGCAGAGGACTCAAACTCATTTAGATGAAACCTAAAATGTTCCCATAAACTCACCGTGTGCGACCAGTGTGAGCAGGGAGACCGTGAGCAGCGCAACCCGGTGGAGCTCCATGGCCAACTGGCTGAGTGGAGCACAGGCCGCTTTACCCACCAACCTTCATCAGTAAGTGACAAGCAGCAGCTGCAGAAACACAGGGCAGAAAATAGAAAAGTGACAGCAGGAGCGAGCAGCCGGAAGCATGAAGAACTTGGTGGTTTCAAAGGCTCTACACACAGTCATCGCAGGACGATCTGGGAGAAAATAAAGAACAAATCTATAAACTTTTCAACTTATGATCTAAAACAAAAACTTTTTTTTGTTTATCCCAACTTTGATGCACCAAAAGTTGAGTTTATCAAACCAGCTCTCACTGAAATAAACTCTAAATGCTCATAAAACAGTACCTACCTACTCAGAGAAAACAATGATTATGATGCTCCTCTATTCTAATTTTCTATACATACAGTCATGGCCAAAAGTTTTGAGAATGATTCAAATGTTAATATCTACAAAGTCTACTGCTTCAGTTTTTATAACGGCAATTTGCATATACTCCAGAATGTTATAAAGAGTGATCAGAGCAACAGCAATTAATTGCATATCAATATTTTCCTAGAAAATGAACTTTATCCCCCAAAACACCTTTCAACAACATTGCAGCCCTGCCTTAAAGGAGCAGCTAACATGGTTTCAGTGATTGCTCCATTAACACAGGTGTGGGTGGTGATGAGGACAGGGCTGGAGATCAATCTGTCAGGATTCAGTCAGAATGACACCACTGGACACTTTAAAAAGAGGCTGGTGCTTGGCATCATTGTTTCTCTGCTGTGAACCATGGTTATCTCTAAAGAAACACGTTCAGTCTTCATCGTAGCTAGAGAGATTGCACCTCAGTCAACAATCTATCGCATCATCAAGAACTTCAAGGAGAGAGGTTCCACTGTTGCCAAAAAGGCTCCATGGCACCCAAAAAAAGACCAGCAAGCGCCAGGACTGTCTATTAAAAGTGTTTCAGCTGCAGGATCGGGCTACCAGCGGTGCAGAGCTTGCTCAGGAATGGCAGCAGGCAGGTGTGAGTGCATCTGCATGCACTGTGAGGTGGAGACTCTTGGAGCAAGGCCTGGTCTCAAGGAGGGCAGCAAAGAAGCCTCTTCTCAGCAGGAAAAACATCAGGGACAGACTGATATTCTGCTAAAGGTACAGGGAGTGAACTGCTGAGGACTGGGGGAAAGTCATTTCTCTGATGAATCCACTTTCCGACTGTTTGGGACATCTGGAAAACAGCTTGTTGGGAGAAGACGAGGTGAGCGCTACCAGCAGTCTTGTCTCATATCAACTGTGAAGCATCCTGAAACTATTCATGTGTGGGGCTGCTTCTCAGCCAAGGGAGTCGGCTCTCTCACAGTCTGACCTAAAAACACAGCCATAAAAAAAGAATGGTAACAGAATGTCCTCTGAGAGCAACTTCTCCCAACCGTCCAAGAGCAGTTTGGTGATGAACAATGCCTTTTCCAGCATGATGGAGCACCTTGCCATAAAGCAAAGGTGATGTCTAACTGGCTCAGGGAACAAAACAGAGAGATTGTGGGTCTGGAAACTCCCCTGATCTTAATCCCATTGAAAACTTGTGGTCAATCATCAAGAGACGGGTGGACAAATGAAAACCTAGGAATTCTGACAAAATGCAAGCATTGATCGTGCAAGAATGGAACGCTATCAGTCAGGATTTGGTCCAGAAGTTGATTGAGAGCATGCCAAGAAGAATTGCAGAGGTCCTGAAGAAGAGGGGTCAACACTGCAAATATTGACTCATTCTAACTGTCATTAAAAGCTTTTATTACTCATAATATGATAGCAATTGTATTTCTGTATGTGATGACAACATCTGACATACACATGAAAACCAGAGGGCAGAAGATCATGTGAAAATACATTTGTGTCATTCTCAATACTTTTGGCCATGACTGTAGAAGATAAAGAAGGTCAAGATTAGGGCTGGGTATTTACGCCAAAGTCCTGAATCGATTCGATTTTGATTCATAGAGTTCTAAATCGATTAATTTCGATTCAATCTGTTTTTACAATAATGAAAGTGGTTCCGCTGTGTTTCAGAATACTCATGTATTCTATTTATTTCCTGTCATAGTAAAAACTGCAAATTTGTAAATCGGACACTTTAAACATAAGATGTGAACAAAACTGTCTCAAAAGTGCAAACTTGTTTGTGAAAAGTGAAAAAGTGAAGCCTCACTCGAGCAAGCAGACGTGACACAGCAGACATGCATGAGCTGCATTATCTTCACTGCACAAACCATATGTGCAGCGTTGTCTGTAAAAACTATAGGGTCATTGCTGGTCAGCCCCATTTGTTAATGTC